>NC_034182.2:217500-267500 GCF_002021735.2 Oncorhynchus kisutch | reverse complement strand
ATCCAATCACCAGCCTTGGCAATTCCAAGGCAAATCCCTCCCACTCTGCAGCAACAGGTGTCAGAATCAGAAAGTTAGCCATAAAGAGAGAGAAGCAGTCACATACCTTTGTCAGGGTGTATATCCTGTGTCTGTGTCCTCTACTATCCACTCTGAGAACAGGTTCCTCAGTGGTTTCTCAGTAGCACTAGCCCTGCGAGCGGAGCGATGTTTAACCAGAGGTTTATTAGTCCTGAACCCTGTCTATTCCCATTAGCGACCTGGCACATGCCTAACTCTGCCCTTAACACCAGATTCTTCTGACCGCTGACCAGAGAGAAGCGCTGAACTAAAAATATTCTTAAAGGAACAGTGTACTCTATCTCCTTCTCTCTTTCTCAAGACACACCTCATAATCCTCTTTACTCTGAGAGGTAGGCCAATCACGAACTATACTATAATCTGTTGTTGTACACGAGCAAAGTTCAGCCTGTCACTCAGACGACTCCGACTAGGGGTCAAATCTGGGGTCAAATTCCACCTTTAATCTGGTAAAATTACATCAATCTGCAGATCTGATTGAACTGAAAAGGGATTGAACACAAGTCGGAGAAACACCTCTGCTCATGGTATAAAACCATCAGTCAACTCCTAAAGCAAACACCACTGAACATCCTAACATGAGTAATACCACTAGGGCATATTTCAAGACATGTATACAACATGCATACTACTGCGTTCAAGCAGCTCGCTGTCAACAGATTACTGCATCTTTTCCTCTACACTGCCTAGACAGCCTTCTGGTTGCATAACGCATCTATCTAAACTCTTTGTTCCTCGCACACTTCATACTGCCAAACTGATTTACAGAGCTCTGGGTCCTATTTTTTAGGCACCAAACAAGAGAAAACAGAATGAAAAAGGGAAACTAACTTAAGCTTGTCCAAAACCTTTTGCTACGGTGTGTCCTAATGAATATTACCCTGTTTTGGTGAAGTAAGATGACGTTGCCCCTAGACACTGACGCTCGACGGTCAGTTTAGCGTTTTCCTCATAATTGTCAAGGTAGGGTTGGAGAAGAGTAAGCTGATAGATCTGCAGATCAGGACATCAGGCATTGTCTGCCAGGATTTGTTTTGGTGCTCTGACCTCACCAGGAGGGTGAGGCAGGTTAATAAAGGACATCAGGTTCTTCTGTTCTTAACGGGATTGACAGGTCAGAGAAGTCCCTGGTCGCATTACCCTGTTCGGATGTTTCATGCATCAACCAATGGTTGCGGGTCATGTCGTCGACCATGTCATCGACTGCCAGATTACTATAACAAATGATATGCTTAGTTGATACATAAAATACTTATTAAGGCGTTGTAAGATCTGTCAGGCGTCAGCAACGCGTCTTAACCATTGGTTTCCCTTCCAATGATTAAGGGTCAGCAATACCCATAGTCCATCATGACCCATAGAATTGGCTGATCCTAGATGGGGCAGTAATACACGTTTTACACTATTGAGATGAGCGATACTGTTTCAGCGTGGGTACACACCCACCATGGCTGCTGGAACCATGTTGGAAAGGAAAAGAAGTCAGCTCAGTACAGTTCAGATAGGCATGAAGGTGTGAACAGGGTCTATCACTGCCTTTTATCTGTCTTCTCAATTCACTCACTCCACCAAATTTGCATTTAACCTTTATTTAACTAGGCAAGCCAGTTTAGAACAAATTCTTATTTACAATGACGGCCTATGAACAGTGGGTTAACTGCCTTGTTCAGGGGCAGAACGACAGATTTTTTTACCTTGTCAGCTCTGGGATTCGATCGAGCAACCTTTCAGTTACAGGCCCAATGCCCTAACCACTAGGCTACCTGCTGCCCCAAATGCTCAAATGAACTCTTTCTTCCCATTCTCCTTCCTCTCATCGCCATCTCCTCCTTCATGTCCCTTTCTCTCCTTCTCTCTAACCCCTCCTCTCTTCCTCTAACTGCAGAAGGATTCCTCTAATCAGTTTTCCAGACGAATATGGTGATGTAGCAACACCATCGAATTATTCAACTGTAGTGAAGTGGGAGGAGTCCCTTGACAACTCACTGTCTAATCCTTCAGAGAGGGGGGGGGGGAGCAGACATACAGAGAGTTAGAGAGAGAGAGAAACAGAGTGAGAGAGAGAGACAGAGAAACAGAGTGAGAGAGAGAGAGAGTGAGAGAGAGAGAGAGAGAGAGAGAGAGAGAGAGAGAGAAAGCAAAAGGAAGAGAAAGGGGTTCCCTCCTTCATTTGTGCTCTCTCTCTCACACACCCCGTTGTGAATCCCTAGCAACACCTATTGTTAGGGATGTGCGTCACAGGTGGTGATGTCACTGTAACAAGGCCGGTCCACTTGGTACAGATTAGGAGGAGGAAGGTGGAGAGAAGGTGATTAGCCAGGCTTGTAATAGATGAGTCACACTGAAGGACACACACACATACACACACAGGCAGAAAAAACAAACATACATACACACACAGACACACACGCAGACACACACGCAGACACACACGCATACAAACAAAGAAGGCAAAAACACACGCCTACGTACAGGTCTACATACTGTATATTAATTCAAAAACATTATAAACATTGCGGTAAACATTCAAGGTGAAAGACACCACGAACACATTCAAAACAACATGGGTTTTGACTACAGCAAATAGAGGATTCTTTGAGTGCAGTAATCTCGCCAGGGCAAAACCGAACCATACAAACTCCAAGGCAACTCAAGTCTCTGACACAACTTTCTCAAAATGAACTCCCCAAGATCTGTTTGTGCTATCTTGCTATATCATTGTCACTCATTTTCACACCAACAGGCATGTCCTTCCACTTAAAGGTCAACTTTGGGCACCAAAAACGGTCCAAGTCTGCCTCTTTCTCAATTTTCAAACCAAAATGGGGTGTGCCTTTGGTGGTTCATAGATGTGTCATTCTGGTGATTTGTGCTGTGACCGACGTAGCTAGTTCCTTAGCTAAGCTAGCCACTATAGCTAGCCACTATAGCTAGCCACTATAGCTAGCCACTATAGCTAGCCACTATAGCTAGCCACTATAGCTAGCCACTATAGCTAGCCACTATAGCTAGCCTCCTCCAGTATGTGTTGACGTCATTTCACAGGATTTATTTTTTGGACGGAAGCTGTAGACATTGGTAGGAAATGGCACTTCTGTAGCCAAATATCTTTGTAATTTTGTTTTCATTTTTAAGCATTAAATGGCCTGCTATGATGGTTCATTGATCGGTTATACCGTTTAAAATCATTTGCCCCCCCCCCAAAGTCGACCTTTATAGCTGGAATCCACATTAGGTTAGCAGCACCACTGTTGACCCCAACACATTTGTTTTTGTTTATGAAACAGGAGAGGAGCATCATGGTAAAAAAAGTGCAAAAAATACTTTGCTGTTCTGTCGGCGTGTAATAATGTGCAACGATTTCTGAGGGGAAAAAAACACTGTTCGTTGGTGGAAGTCATTTCTTTCTATTTGGAACATCACAAACGGATGTGGTAGTTTCACCATTACTGATTCCAGCTTTAAAGAGACACTGATTGGAACGTGTTTTTGTGTTGCTCATTAGAAAAACATGTTTTCAGTCTTGGAGGTGTGTTTCCTGACCGATTCAGCGTTTGGTTAATGATATTTGTCCCCCATAAGACACTCAAGACATGGAAGCCTATTTCACTTCCTCACAACCCCCAGAATAAAGACAACTCAATAAAGACAACTCAAGAAATCTGTAATTAATTTATAATGTTTTTGCCGAGGATGTTTTAGTTGCGCAATTTTACATCTGACTAAGGTGTTTGGTGCAGTATTTCTGAAGTAACAAAATGCACAACGTGTTGTCTTATGGAAACAAAGTGGTAACTGCTGGGCAAGTCTGGACAGTTTCACTGTCACCGCAGCTGTTCACCCCATGTCAGTCGGCAAATGGACATCGTCAAATCAAAACCTTCATTTTAGGCGAGAATGACTTCATGATCAAAATGTAGTCGATTTGAACAATAAAATAACCGTTTCTGACTCATATCGATAACACATAGGCTGTTTTCAAAGGGATTTGTTGCTTTTTAACTCTCTTTAACACTGGACACTATACATCTGTATTCCATCCACTCAGGGGAATGGCCATAGAGGAGCTATTGATTCTAACCTATAGCAATCAATAGCCTCACAATCAAACCCCCAGTGGGGAAGATTTTAGGAGGTCCAACCTGCGTGTGTGTGTTGGCATGAGGGGGGGTCGTTATGTGTGTGTGTTTTATGTGGATGAATTGTATGTGTGAATTTCGTTTTGATTGACAAGTGTGTTTGTTTACGAGGTCGAAGGGTGTGTGTCGTTGAACCTTGAGGGCTTGTGTGTACAATAGGATCCAACAGACATGAATACAACATTCCCAGAGCTCACTGAATCCTCTCACACTTCTCCTGGGAATAGCTATGGAAACTGGGAAGAGAGAGAGAGAGGAAAATGGGAGGTGAAAATTATATAACTGACCACTGTTAGAAATGTAAAACCATCTCTGCTTTTAGACTTGTACATAAGACTAAGTGGTGTTCTTGAAGTCGTCACAGTGCTGGGGCTGCTCACTATATGTTAATGAGGTCTTCCAAGGGCTCGGTCTAGACTCAAAATGGCCGCCAGTGACTCCTCTGCTTCTGGGGGTTTCTGCAACCCTTCAAGAGTCAAGCGTTGCCATGGCATCTGTGACCTGCCGCCTGAGGGGTCGTAACTATGGGGTGAGTGAGGGTTGGAAATCCCACATCAAACAATCAAGGTGCTCTGTGTGTGTGTGGCTGAATGTTCTGTGTGTACTCAAGAGCAGCCTCGAGGTATCAATGTTTTACACTGTGCTTAACATTAACCTTATGCTAAGTTGTGGCCAACTGGGGTATAAAGAGAGAATAGGGTTCAGCTTGGTACAGCTGTTGAGAGGAAGAGATGAGGAAGAGATGGTTAGAGAAAGCAGGGGAGTGAGAGGGAATGAAATAAATAGAAAGACAGGGAATAAATAAGAGAGAGATATTTAAGGAGTAGGTCTGTGTGAGCGCTGTCTTGTCACGGACCTGAATCTCCTCTCCCTGCTGACAGAGTTGATTTTCCCAGAATCCCTGGAGCCCACTCCTGGGCTGCGGAACGAGTGTGAGTCAGAGCTTCTGAAGAGCCCAATCTGGGAGTTGTGAGGAGACTGGGAGACACACACACATAGAGGACGAACACACACATAAGAGAATATCGCAGATGTCACATACACACATATATACAATTATTTATTTATTTAAATTGGGGGTGTCTCTCAACTTATTGTTAAGATTTAGAATAGTAGAATACACCAGATGCCATTTCTAAATGTGTCATGCATCTGCAGCGTTTCTCTTGTTATGTCACTCCATTAGCCGTGTCAGCTAACACTCTATAGCCTGGTAGATAGTCTAGCCAGCTATCTAAACTTGTAGTAATCATGACCTGACCTCCAGGGGGACCCATTGATTGTGTTAGTCATTCTCACTCAGCTCTTATATTAACACGACATAAGTCATTACAAAATGTGTAGAATTGCAGAAAACTTGCTTTAAAACTGCTACATTTTCTCTACGCCCCATGGCAGTGTTTTCTCTACGCCCCATGGCAGTGTTTTCTCTACGCCCCATGGCAGTGTTTTCTCTACGCCCCATGGCAGTGTTTCCTCTACGCCCCATGGCAGTGTTTTCTCTACGCCCCATGGCAGTGTTTTCTCTACTCCCCATGGCAGTGTTTTCTCTACGCCCCATGGCAGTGTTTTCTCTACGCCCCATGGCAGTGTTTTCTCTACTCCCCATGGCAGTGTTTTCTCTACGCCCCATGGCAGTGTTTTCTCTACGCCCCATGGCAGTGTTTTCTCTACGCCCCATGGTAGTGTTTTCTCTACTCCCCATGGCAGTGTTTTCTCTACTCCCCATGGCAGTGTTTTCTCTACTCCCCATGGCAGTGTTTTCTCTACAGCCCATGGCAGTGTTTTCTCTACGCCCCATGGCAGTGTTTTCTCTACGCCCCATGGCAGTGTTTTCTCTACGCCCCATGGCAGTGTTTTCTCTACTCCCCATGGCAGTGTTTTCTCTACGCCCCATGGCAGTGTTTTCTCTACGCCCCATGGCAGTGTTTTCTCTACGCCCCATGGTAGTGTTTTCTCTACTCCCCATGGCAGTGTTTTCTCTACTCCCCATGGCAGTGTTTTCTCTACTCCCCATGGCAGTGTTTTCTCTACAGCCCATGGCAGTGTTTTCTCTACGCCCCATGGCAGTGTTTTCTCTACGCCCCATGGCAGTGTTTTCTCTACGCCCCATGGCAGTGTTTTCTCTACGCCCCATGGCAGTGTTTTCTCGACGCCCCATGGCAGTGTTTTCTCTCTGCCCCATGGCAGTGTTTTCTCTACACCCCATGGCAGTGTTTTCTCTACAGCCCATGGCAGTGTTTTCTCTACGCCCCATGGCAGTGTTTTCTCTACAGCCCATGGCAGTGT
Source organism: Oncorhynchus kisutch (assembly GCF_002021735.2). Lineage (NCBI taxonomy): Eukaryota > Metazoa > Chordata > Actinopteri > Salmoniformes > Salmonidae > Oncorhynchus > Oncorhynchus kisutch. The sequence goes on along the minus strand of NC_034182.2, from coordinate 260,991 downwards.
TTTCTCTCTGCTCCATGGCAGTGTTATCTCTACAGCCCATGGCAGTGTTTTCTCTACACCCCATGGCAGTGTTTTCTCTACTCCCCATGGCAGTGTTTTCTCTACTCCCCATGGCAGTGTTTTCTCTACAGCCCATGGCAGTGTTTTCTCTACTCCCCATGGCAGTGTTTTCTCTACAGCCCATGGCATTGTTTTCTCTACTCCCCATGGCAGTGTTTTCTCTACGCCCCATGGCAGTGTTTTCTCTCTGCCCCATGGCAGTGTTTTCTCTACACCCCATGGCAGTGTTTTCTCTACAGCCCATGGCAGTGTTTTCTCTACGCCCCATGGCAGTGTTTTCTCTACAGCCCATGGCAGTGTTTTCTCTCTGCTCCATGGCAGTGTTATCTCTACAGCCCATGGCAGTGTTTTCTCTACACCCCATGGCAGTGTTTTCTCTACTCCCCATGGCAGTGTTTTCTCTACTCCCCATGGCAGTGTTTTCTCTACAGCCCATGGCAGTGTTTTCTCTACTCCCCATGGCAGTGTTTTCTCTACAGCCCATGGCATTGTTTTCTCTACTCCCCATGGCAGTGTTTTCTCTACGCCCCATGGCAGTGTTTTCTCTCTGCCCCATGGCAGTGTTTTCTCTACACCCCATGGCAGTGTTTTCTCTACTCCCCATGGCAGTGTTTTCTCTACTCCCCATGGCAGTGTTTTCTCTACAGCCCATGGCAGTGTTTTCTCTACGCCCCATGGCAGTGTTTTCTCTACGCCCCATGGCAGTGTTTTCTCTACACCCCATGGCAGTGTTTTCTCTACTCCCCGTGGCAGTGTTTTCTCTACTCCCCATGGCAGTGTTTTCTCTACAGCCCATGGCAGTGTTTTCTCTACGCCCCATGGCGTATAGCCCTTATATCCATTGTCCCATTCTGTCTATTATAAAGAAGTGATGTTGAACTTCCATAGGTGATTTTTACAGTACGGGGATCTGTGTGCCATCTAGTGGCAATCCCATGACAACAACGGTGACTTGCATTTCAATACAGTCTACAATAGGCCAACCTACACACGACCACAAAGAAACAAACCAGTGGGTTAGCAAACATATGGTGTCTTCCTATTCATTCATCTGACTAAGACCCAGTACAAACATATGGTGTCTTCCTATTCATTCATCTGACTAAGACCCAGTACAAACATATGGTGTCTTCCTATTCATTCATCTGACTAAGACCCAGTACAAACATATTCTTCCACATAAGAGCTATGAGTGGAACCTCGAGCAGTGGAGGCTGCTGAAGGGAGGAACGGCTCATAATAACGTCTGGAACGAAGTGAATGGAATGACATCAAACACATGGCAACCCTGTGTTTGATGTATTTGATACCATTCCACTTATTCTGCTCCAGCCATTACAACAAGCCTGTCCTCCCCAATTAAAATGCCATCAACCTCCTGTCATCAAGAGAGCCTCTTTTCCATGGTAAAACCAGACATATTTCAATCCATCTCTAAATCCGAGATAGCTTGTTGTGAGACATATCGGTGTTGCATTCCTACCTACCAGCTGTTTAGCCTTGTCTATGCTGCAATACAGACCTGTCATTGACACAACAGAACAGAATGCCTCAGTTCAAAGCTACATGAATATGCATAGATGTAGCTTAATTATGCTTGTTGTAATGGCCGCGTTCCAGGTTGATGTTTTTGCAGTCGTGCTGCACGTTTCCGAGGATTGCTGTGTCATTAACAGGTTGTATGTATCAAGCGTCTCAGAGTTGCTGACATAGGATCAGATTTAGTGTTTTAGATTATAATGAATATGATTATATGGACAGGGGAGACCTGACTCTAGATCAGAACTCATACTCTGAGACACTTGACACATACAACCCCTGATGATTAGCCCGTGACACAACTGGAAAAAGGTTAAGTGAACCGCCTGGGCCACTTAACGTGGATCAGCACCGATGTTTCAAGCAGTGAGCAAGTGTGTGCCTCTGCTTTGAGGAATCTAGGGGTGTATCTCAGTCATCTAAAATGGGTTCTTCTCCTTGTCTCCTTTCCGCCATTGGCATCCACCGTATTGCTTTACATTTTCAGATGAGTACAGATGAAGAAGAGACGAGGGCAGGAAGCTACTCCAGACTATTGAGATGCACCCAAAGAGAGCAGTCACTGCAATGTCAATGACAAAATAAACCCTGTGTTTAAACAGCCTTTTTAAAGGGGTACAAATATACTGTAGTGTGTTGTTTTATCATTGGTAGTCACCTATCACACCATTCAAATGTGTGTGCGTGCACGTGCACACGCACACACTCACCACAGCAGGTTGGTGGCACCTTAATTGAGGAGGATGAGTTCGTGGTAATGGCCGGAGCAGAATGAGTGGAATGGTATCAAACACATGGTTTCTATGTGGTTGATGCCATTGCATGAGAGTCGTTCCAGACATTATTATGAGCTGTCCTACACTCAGCATCCTCCACTGTCACACACACACACATACAGCCCTTGTGTTCTCGGGGCAGTACCCATGGTAACGAACCCTGTGAATTCACAACACGTTTGTGACTCTTGGGGCCTGGGAACATAGATTGTGCTACTCTCATCAGTTAAGCTGAGGTTTCCACATGCACACTCTCTCTGTGTGACTGGATGGCTGCAGCGTCTCTCTGTGTGTGTGTGTGTGTGTGTGTGTGTGTGTGTGTGTGTGTGTGTGTGTGTGTGTGTGTGTGTGTGTGTGTGTGTGTGTGTGTGTGTGTGTGTGTGTGTGTGTGTGTGTGTGTGTGTGTGTGTGTGTGTGTGTGTGTGTGTCAGTCAGAGGGTTCAGGGAGTTTGTGCCCACGCAGAGAGTGGCAGAGAACCTTTTAAGGTACCTGCAGGGATTCCGTGGTAGAGCACCATTTTAGGTAACATGCTGTGCCACTGTAGGCTCAATTAGAGTGGAGATGACGACCTCACGAAGGCCTTTAGTGACACTGTGTTAACTGTTAACCATCTGTCTCTACACACCAGTGGAATCTTCAAAACTACAGACATAGAGTGACACACAGTGCAAGACGTTGTGGCTGATGAACATAAACAGCTGATGGTCATTGCATTCCAGTCACATAATTGATATACAGGGAACTTAGACTACTAACTAAAGTGTTCGAACAGGGGTGTCAAAGTCATTCCATTCAGTTTAGTGTCTGTTTTTTTGTTAAGACCTAGACAACCAGGTGGGAGGAGTTCCTTACTAATTAGTGACCTTAATTCATCAGTCAAGTCCAAGGGAGGAGTTAAAACCCGCTGACACTCAGCCCTCCGTGGAATGAGTTGGACACGTGAACTAGAATGACAGCTAAAATGTCATCCCCTGAAAAGCTAGGTAGGAATGGAAGTCCATTGGAACAGAGAATAGTGACCTCTTGTGGCTAATCCAAAACATGAACCTCCAGTTTAATTATTCATGACAAGGGGGTGTTTTCATCCACAAGGAAGGCTGCCTCTTACTTATACAGCATAACATATCAATGACCTTTTTTTGACACATAATTTCTGCCTTTAGTCAATGAAATCTCTCTATGGGAGCCGTGGTCAACCCACTGAAGGATGTGGACAGAGAGCTTGTGATTCTACTTCAGTATTTACTATACTTAGCACTGAGAGCCCACTATGGTTGCGTTTACACAGGCAGCCCAATTCTGATCTATTGCCACTAATTGGTCTTTTAATCAATCAGATTGGCTCTTTAGCCAATCAGATCAGAATTAGGCTGTCTCTGTAAACACAGCCATTGTGATTCAGCACCTTAGAACTGAGTCACATCTTCCTCCACGGTCTGGGTTCAGAAGTCCTCTGGTGAAGGAGTAGGCTTCACTGTCTGTTGGAAAGTCTTTTTAAAACGTTTTTTAAAGAAGATATAATACTGTGTAATTCACCATAATGTCAAAATACATTTTTCATCAGCTCAACCTTTTATCTGTGTGTTTGAGTGTGAAAACTGACTGCTCCCAGTCTCACCTGTGACTAAATGGGATAAAATGGCACTATTTGAAATGACTGTACAACACAAACAAAATACATTTTGTCAACTCAGATTCACATGCATCAGACTGTACCATATATAACTGGACAGAAGTTACAAAAGAACAACAACAAGGCTAGGTTTTACAGGAAATGTTTAATTAGACAACTGAACGCATGCCAGGAAGAACCATGTTACAGCAGAGGTATCTGTTCTCTCCTCGTCCACCCTACACATCGTGAGAGACCGGAAACATACCACAAACCACCAGGAAACCTTGCTATCTGCTGTCCATTATTGCAGTGACACATCAGTCTTGTTGTATACTGAGGGGGAAACACATTGTTGTATGAAAAGTTGAAGGTCTTAATACAAGTTTTGGGGTTGGAGTAACATCACTGGGGTGTATTCATTAGCAGACACCATAGCAAAACGTTTAGCTACAGAAAACGATTTGCGACAAAAATGTGCGTTTGTTATTGGACAAGTTCAGGTTAGTCCCTCCCCGTTTAGGCCTGTTTGCTTCTGTTTGGTTCCTAGTGAATACACCCCTGGTACATGTTGGCATCTTTGTTTGGGCAAAAAGGAAGAATATTCACATCTCTCTTGCACATGTTGCCCACAGGACCTTTACCTCTCACAGGAAACATCTAGAGACAATAGAAAAGATGCACTTAAGTAGCATTCACATGCAGCTTTAACTCAGCGTCCTCAGACTAGGTTTAGATTGGAACCTTTTCCTTACTAATTCTTACATAGGAATTCACAGCTAATGTTTATCAGGTTTTGGGTAGTATTATCTTACATAAAATGAGTATTTGGGATGAACAAATAGGTGGATGGGATTCCAAACTCCAACGAAAACACCTCCTGGGTAGAAAAATGAGCCATTTAGGAAGACCAGAAGAGTCAGAAACGTAGAAGAGGGTTTGAGAAACTTGTGCTTATCCTCCTGAAGGCTCTCAGTCTGGATACTGTAAAACACACAACAACCCCCTGCTCCCACCTTCACCCCGTGGTTCACTTCCCAAACACGCCCCCCGGGAAAAAAAGGGAGTCCTTGACAGAGGAAGTCCGTCCTCATTGGTCCGTTTGTGTTTCTCAATGTGCCACAGTTTTTTTTCTTGATTATTGATGAGCCAAAATACCAGAATATCAAAAATAAATGCAACCCTTTCACAAAACAATGAGAAATAAATAATCAGTGGTGTTCTGGTTGTATATATTTACACACATAAAGAGTCGTTTTGTTGTTGTATGTATATGTACAGAATCAATAGGCAGTCTGTTTTCCAGACTGAGCACGAACATATGACTGGAATTATAAATTCACACACAACTCCAGGAGAAAGCAAAGAAAGAATAATAACTTAAAGGGGCAGGTCAAAAAATTCTACTACATAAATGTTTACCCCTACAGGGATGCAGTGGTTTGTAGGGAGAGAGAGAAGTAAATATCAAATAAAAACACAAAATAGATTTTTCTTTCATAGGACTCCTTTAACATAAAAAAACCTTACATAGCGAGTAACTGGCGAGAAATAGCTTATTCAAATCATGAACATTGATTGACTACGACATGCACAATGCTTTTCAAGCCTTGGGAGGAAGAGAAGCTTGATTTTGCTGCACAGATCACAGGCTAATGTGGATTTTGTCGGTTTATGTTGAATAATTCTGTTATTGAACTATAAACAATATGCAGGGCACCGTTGTGGATTGTTAATCAGCTAACTGTGCCCCATTTAATCTGTTTGACCTATAAGACAGTCAAGCTCTATGTACAAGCCCAAAGTGCTCATTCATGAGAGTCATTGTAATCGAATCAGTTGAATAAATTTGAGCCGACAAACTGTATTGTGGGAAATGCAGTTCACTCTCTGAAAATGACTGTGCTTCTTTTGATGTATTTCGGTTCTAGTTTGCAATCGACTGGACAAATGATTCTTTATCCTTATAGTTCTTCCATTCTCTATATAGTGGACATCCTCTTCCTTCTGCGCATGTCAACAAGGCCAGTAGCTGCAGTAACGGACGTCCCTACTGAACTTAAAAGTCTTAACCCCTTCTGAAATGTCTTCTGAAATGTCCTGTAGGGGCCATTGTCCAAACTTGTCCAGAGGTCTGAATATGTATCATCCTCACTGAAAATGAATGTTTTTTTTAACCCCATCCCAGTCCTATACGGAAGTAGCGTCTGTACAGAAGGGCTATGTGTCCGCCAGATAACTCGGTCCCACTTGCAACACGGACCTGGACTACACAGTTCCTCAAATTGTACCCCCTGGGCCACTATATCCACATGGTTAGCATGTACAGTACGCATACGATTCCAGTTTAGCCTCAGTCTTCAATGTCCTGTTAGTCGCCAGTCTTCTCCAAGTCTTCACAGGGTATTTGCAGTGTGTGTGTGTGTGTGTGTGTGTGTGTGTGTGTGTGTGTGTGTGTGTGTGTGTGTGTGTGTGTGTGTGTGTGTGTGTGTGTGTGTGTGTTTTATGTGTATGTTTTAGAGCATTCCATTTGGACGGTATATTTCTGTCTACATATTATGTGTGAATGAGCATATGACCATGAGTATTGCATTATGTGGGATCCTACATTATATCTTTATGGGATAGCAAGTCTATATTTTAATGTACAATATGTGTGTAAGTGTGTGTGTTGCTGTGTGTGTATCTCAGACACTCCGCGGGGGTCTCTGTTGCTCATGGGTTCTCCTGTTTCGCCCCTTCTTATTCTCCTGCATCCGCCTCCACTTGGCCGTGTGCTGGGGTCCACCTCTGGCCCCACCACCAGGCACCTGGGTTCCCCCCAGGGCGCCTTGGCCCTTCTGGGGGCTCTGGGTGTTGGGTGTGGCCTGAGAGTTCTGGGCATTCTGGTTGTTGTTTTTAGGGGCCTGTGCCTGGGTTAGCGTACCCGCATGGTGTTGCACCTTCTGGGGGTTCGTGCTCCGGGGGCTCCCTTCTTTGTTCTGCTGCTGCTGCACCGTAGGATGCCCGCTCTGCTGCTTCTGGGCATTGGGTGCACCTGCGCCAAGAGGACTACTTTTAGGCTTTAGGCCTGAGCTTGGAGCTCCGCCGTCAGGCCTAGCCAGACTTTGGTCATTGGTGGTGATGGTGGGGGTTTTCAGACGCCGCTGCTTGCGCTCCTTCCGCCACACACGCTCACAGAACTCCTCCACGCTGTTCAGGTCAGGGTGGTCGAGGAGGGAGAGGAAATCCCTGTACCACAGCTTGTGTTTTGTCGAGTGCCCTGCACCAGCAGGCCCACCTGCACCACCAGACCCACTACCTGCGCCACCAGACCCTCCAGCTCCACCCTGAGGCCCACCAGGCAGCAGCTCACCCAGCCTCTGTGTGGGGATGACCTGGAGGGAGAGGCGGAGGAGGGGCTGGATAAAGCCGTGCTCCACAGCATGACAGGTGTAGACGCCTGAGTCGGCCTGGGTGAGGATGCGGATGAGCAGGCCCTGCTCTGTGCGGATCATCCTGTCCTCCGACTTGATCTGGAGAGAGAGATGGAGAGGGAAATGAGGGGGATGGGAGGAAAGGGAGGGGGGAATAGAAAGGGTGGGGTGGATTCAATATCCACTCAATATGGTTACATTTGAGTGCATGGCAATTGATTATTAACAAACTGAAGCAATTTCAGGTAATCATTTGTGAAGGTTTAGTGTGATTGCAAAGTTATTGAAAATGATTGGGACGTTATTGAGAATGATGGTGAATATCTTGCATGCAGAGTGTGTGTGTACCCACCTCATGTTTGCGGTCCTCGTTGGGTCTTTGGAGCTGCCAGTAGATGAGGGCTCTCTGGGACTTGGGACTACACTCCAGGAACATGCTGCTGTTCTCCACTCCGTACACACTCCTGTCCTCCACATGACCCAGCCCGTCCACGTCATCTACACAGACACAAGGATAGGGTTACCAGAGAAACACCACCACAGTGGGGTTTTGTGTGTGTGTGTGTGTGTGTGTGTGTGTGTGTGTGTGTGTGTGTGTGTGTGTGTGTGTGTGTGTGTGTGTGTGTGTGTGTGTGTGTGTAAAATAAAATAAAAATCTAAAGCGTTTGTACCATGATGCTGCAGGTCGGAGCACTGGGAGAGGGGATCTCCATTCCTGATGTCCTGGCGTCTCGTTCTCCTATGAAACAACCAAAGAAACAAACACATGTTAGATTGTGTTCCCAGTGAGTTAATAAAAGTCCCTCACACACAACATATCAACCTGTAGGTGTCGGTCAGGCCCCTCACTGCTCTGTTTCCTCAGAAATATTCCTCTTATTTCCAGTGATTGAGGGCTCTATGTACTGTGACGTTTCTACCACTAGACGGCGATCTTAACCAGTGGCACAGCTGACACATTTGTGCAGTACAACTGAAGAACAGACCAGAACTGATTATTTCACCATCAGTCCTCTGTTAAGTCTGATGCTATTGAGTGGGTGGATAAATTAAAAGAGAGAAAATCACAGGCACATCTAAAAACAACTTTTTGCTTCTATTAAAGGAATGATTCATTGTGATTCATCGTTCAGGGACATGTCATTACTAAACATGAAACACAGATAGCCTGGGCCTTGAAAATCCTGAGTATGTCCTCCACGACTTGAAAGACCCTTTAGTCGATACAGTGTGTGTGTGTGTGTGTGTGTGTGTGTGTGTGTGTGTGTGTGTGTGTGTGTGTGTGTGTGTGTGTGTGTGTGTGTGTGTGTGTGTGTGTGTGTGTGTGTGTGTGTGTGTGTTTTAGAGCATTCCATTGGGATGGTATTTTTCTGTCTACATATTATGTGTGAATGAGCATATGACCATGAGTATTGCATTATGTGGGATCCTACAACATGCTTCCCTGTGCTCCCTATGTGTTCCCTGGTTCATTACCACTAAGATCATAGGCTCTTACGTGTCGTAAAAATCTGAAGGGAGAGAGGGGAGCACAGCCAAAGGTGGAGGTCTCTAGGTCTCGTGTCAGGGTTTCTATAACCATACAGGACATATATATATATATATATATACACACACACACACACACATATAAACAACATGTACACACACCCATTTACCCACCCACACACACACACATAAATAAATACACTTACACATGCATACATCCCCTCCGACGCACACACCCTGCTCCTACCCAACACCCAGACACACACACTCCACCACTCTTCCTACATTTCCTCCCAAGCATTCCTGCCTTTAGCTGTCTGAACACGTGCAGGGCAGTCCGAGTGCCTGCTGAGCCGAGCCCAGGCGTCTGGTTCTCATTTAGCTGGAGAATAAAATATTTGGAGAGTACTGGAGCGCCCCAGCAGCTCTGACCAAGGGTGTACCACCACCCCTCTACCGCCCTCCTTCTGAGGCTGCTATTCAATTCTCTCATACTTCCCTAGTGTAGATGTTGATCTTAGGTCAGTTTTGTGTTTTCGGACCTGATGGTTAGGGTTAGGTTTGAGGGTGGGTACGCTGATCATAGATCTGTATTTAATAGAGAGTTGTGCTGGACAGAGGTGGAGGGCTGGTAGTGGTCAGGCTAATCCTGCTGGATGGAGGAGAAGGTCATTTATGGGTGTGTTTGTTCATAGCTCTCGGCTGGTGGGGTGAAGAAGTCAGACGGCTCATGTTGGCCTATTATTTGGTGTGTGTGTGGCTATGTGGGTGTTTTATAACTCTTGGCTATAGGGTGAAGTGGTTCTAACACTGCTACTGGCCAGGACTGTGTGTGTGCGGGGAAGCATGGTTTTACCACCCCTGAGCTTTGGAATGCACAACAATCACACAAATTGAATGTGTGTACCAGTGTATTTGTGTACGTGTACAAAGGCAAGAACAGTAGGTGAACCCTTTGGAATTACCCGGATCTCTGCATAAATTGGTCATCAAATTTGATCTGATCTTCATCTAAGTCGCAACAATAGACAAAGAAGCATAGACAAGAAGCATCGCCTGATGTGAACCATGCCTCAAACAAAATAGTTTGCTATTCACAAGAAGCATCGCCTGATGTGAACCATGCCTCAAACAAAAGAGTTTGCTATTCACAGGAAGCATTGCCTGATGTGAACCATGCCTCAAACAAAAGAGTTTGCTATTCACAGGAAGCATCGCCTGATGTGAACCATGCCTCAAACAAAAGAGTTTGCTATTCACAGGAAGCATTGCCTGATGTGAACCATGCCTCAAACAAAAGAGTTTGCTATTCACAGGAAGCATCGCCTGATGTGAACCATGCCTCAAACAAAAGAGTTTGCTATTCACAGGAAGCATCGCCTGATGTGAACCATGCCTCAAACAAAAGAGTTTGCTATTCACAGGAAGCATCGCCTGATGTGAACCATGCCTCAAACAAAATAGTTTGCTATTCACAAGAAGCATCGCCTGATGTGAACCATGCCTCAAACAAAAGAGGACCTAAGATTAAGAATTGTTGACTTGCATAAAGCTGGAAAGGGTTTATCTCTAAAAGCCTTAATGTTCATCAGTCCACAGTAAGACACATTGTCTATAAATGGAGAAAGTTCAGCACTGTTGATACTCTCCTGCAAAGATGAGTGCAAGAGCACAGCGCAGAATGCTCAATGAGGTTAAGAAGAATCCTAGAGTGTCAGCTAAAGACTTACAGAAATCTCTGGAACATGTTAACATCTCTTTTGACGAGTCTACGATACGTAAAATACTAAACAAGAATGATGATCATGGGAGGCACCACGGATGAAGCCACTGCTCTCCAAAAAAACAATTTCTGCACGTCTGAAGTTTGCAAAAGTGAACCTGGATGTTCCGCAGCGCAACTGACAAAATATTCTGTGGACAGATGAAACTAAAGTAGAGTTGTTTGGAACGAACACACAACACTTTGTGTGGAGAAAAAAAGGCACAGCACACCAACATCAAAACCTCATCCCAACTGTAAAGTATGGTGGAGGGAGCATCATGGTTAGGGGCTGCTTTGCTGCCTCAGGGCCTGGACAGCTTGCTATCATCAATGGAAAAATGAATTCCCAAGATTATCAAGACATTTAGCAGGAGAATGTTAGGCTATCTGTCTGCCAATTGAAATTCAACAGAAGTTGGGTGACGCAACAGGACAACGGACCAAAACACAGAAGTAAATCAACAACAGAATGGCCTCAACAGAAGAAAATACACCTTCTGGAGTGGCCCAGTCAGAGTCCTGACTTCAACCCGATTGAGATGCTGTGGCATGACCTCAAGAGAGCAGGTCACACCAGACATCCCAAGGATATTGCTTAACTGAAACAGTTCTGTAAAGAGGAATGATCCAAAATGTCTCCTGTTGTGCAGGTCTGATCCGCAACTGAGTTTGGTTGAGGTTGTTGCTGCCAAAGGAGGGCCAACCAGTTATTAAATCCAAGAGTTCACATATTTTTTCACCTTGCACTGTGAATGTTTACACCATGTGTTCAATAAAGACATGAAAACATATAATTGTTTGTGTGTTATTAGTTAAAACAGACTGTGATTGTCAATTGTTGTGACGTAGATGAAGATCAGATCAAATGTTATGACCAATTCATGCAGAAATCCAGGTATTTCCAAAGGGTTTACATACTTTTTCTTGACACTGTATGTGATATGTGGGCATGTGCACACATGTCCCTAAATGCTTGTATGTGGATTCTGTGTATATATGTGGATGCATAGGAACTTTTCTGTCTGTTTGTCTTTCTGTGTGTGTGTGTGTGTGTGTGTGTGTGTGTGTGTATTCATACTTTATGTTTACAAACCAGCATCCTACTACTTCAGACCCTCATTTTGCTTTTCTGCATTCATACTTGTCTGTGTGTGCATCTACGAGAATGTCTGTGTGTGTGTGTGTTCTTACCGCTTGGCGGTAGGGAAGTAACGGGAGCACTCTGTTCCATCCCAGGCACAGTAGGGGTCACGGGCCAGACAGCACTCAGCGCAAGCCTTCCCGTACACCTCACAGCGGTGCAAAGGCATCTGGGAAACGCCTAGCGCCGAGCCCAGGTACAGCTGTTGCTGTTTGGTGGAAAGCTCCATTGCTGTGATGGGGGTGGGCTCCTGCAGAAAGACACAGTTAGAGAAGATATAACACTCTGATTCATTTAGACACCCCCCTCATAACTCCCTATGGAATTTCCCCACTCCTCCCTTTTATTTCAGAGCTAGACATTGATCATGTACCCTTCACTTCCCAACAAAATGACTGGTGTTCTATTACACTCCCTTGACTATTTTCCATGTAAATGCAATCAATTATAACCATAACCAGTTTCCCAGTGTGTGAACGTACCCTGAACACGGTCATCTCCTCCAGGACCACCTCTTCCAGGTCATGCCAGCTCTCTCTTGGGATGGTAACCACCTTCAGGACCGTGCCCAGGTCTACAACAGGAAACATACATCAGTATTCAGTTATCTCTCTGACTCTAACCACCTACAGGACCGTGCCCAGGTCTACAACAGGAAACATAGATCAGTATTCAGTTATCTATCTGACTCTAACCACCTACAGGACCGTGCCCAGGTCTATAACAGGAAACATACATCAGTATTCAGTTATCTCTCTGACTCTAACCACCTACAGGACCGTGCCCAGGTCCTCTACAACAGGAAACATACATCAGTATTCAGTTATCTCTCTGACTCTAACCACCTACAGGACCGTGCCCAGGTCTACAACAGGAAACATACATCAGTATTCAGTTATCTCTCTGACTCTAACCACCTACAGGACCGTGCCCAGGTCTATAACAGGAAACATACATCAGTATTCAGTTATCTCTCTGACTCTAACCACCTACAGGACCGTGCCCAGGTCTACAACAGGAAACATACATCAATATTCAGTTATCTCTCTGACTCTAACCACCTACAGGACCGTGCCCAGGTCTACAACAGGAAACATACATCAGTATTCAGTTAATCTCTCTGACTCTAACCACCTACAGGACCGTGCCCAGGTTGACAACAGGAAACATACATCAGTATTCAGTTCTCTCTGACTCTAACCACCTACAGGACCGTGCCCAGGTCTACAACAGGAAACATACATCAGTATTCAGTTATCTCTCTGACTCTAACCACCTACAGGACCGTGCCCAGGTCGACAACAGGAAACATACATCAGTATTCCGTTATCTCTCTGACTCTAACCACCTACAGGACCGTGCCCAGGTCTATAACAGGAAACATACATCAGTATTCAGTTATCTATCTGACTCTAACCACCTACAGGACCGTGCCCAGGTCTACAACAGGAAACATACATCAGTATTCAGTTATCTCTCTGACTCTAACCACCTACAGGACCGTGCCCAGGTCCTCTACAACAGGAAACATACATCAGTATTCAGTTATCTCTCTGACTCTAACCACCTACAGGACCGTGCCCAGGTCTACAACAGGAAACATACATCAGTATTCAGTTATCTCTCTGACTCTAACCACCTACAGGACCGTGCCCAGGTCTATAACAGGAAACATACATCAGTATTCAGTTATCTCTCTGACTCTAACCACCTACAGGACCGTGCCCAGGTCTACAACAGGAAACATACATCAGTATTCAGTTATCTCTCTGACTCTAACCACCTACAGGACCGTGCCCAGGTCGACAACAGGAAACATACATCAGTATTCCGTTATCTCTCTGACTCTAACCACCTACAGGACCGTGCCCAGGTCTATAACAGGAAACATACATCAGTATTCAGTTATCTATCTGACTCTAACCACCTACAGGACCGTGCCCAGGTCTACAACAGGAAACATACATCAGTATTCAGTTATCTCTCTGACTCTAACCACCTACAGGACCGTGCCCAGGTCTACAACAGGAAACATACATCAGTATTCAGTTATCTATCTGACTCTAACCACCTACAGGACCGTGCCCAGGTCTATAACAGGAAACATACATCAGTATTCAGTTATCTCTCTGACTCTAACCACCTACAGGACCGTGCCCAGGTCCTCTACAACAGGAAACATACATCAGTATTCAGTTATCTCTCTGACTCTAACCACCTACAGGACCGTGCCCAGGTCTACAACAGGAAACATACATCAGTATTCAGTTATCTCTCTGACTCTAACCACCTACAGGACCGTGCCCAGGTCTATAACAGGAAACATACATCAGTATTCAGTTATCTCTCTGACTCTAACCACCTACAGGACCGTGCCCAGGTCTAAAACAGGAAACATACATCAGTATTCAGTTATCTCTCTGACTCTAACCACCTACAGGACCGTGCCCAGGTCTACAACAGGAAACATACATCAGTATTCAGTTATCTCTCTGACTCTAACCACCTACAGGACCGTGCCCAGGTTGACAACAGGAAACATACATCAGTATTCAGTTCTCTCTGACTCTAACCACCTACAGGACCGTGCCCAGGTCTACAACAGGAAACATACATCAGTATTCATTTATCTCTCTGACTCTAACCACCTACAGGACCGTGCCCAGGTCTACAACAGGAAACATACATCAGTATTCAGTTATCTATCTGACTCTAACCACCTACAGGACCGTGCCCAGGTCCTCTACAACAGGAAACATACATCAGTATTCAGTTATCTCTCTGACTCTAACCACCTACAGGACCGTGCCCAGGTCTACAACAGGAAACATACATCAGTATTCAGTTATCTCTCTGACTCTAACCACCTACAGGACCGTGCCCAGGTCCTCTACAACAGGAAACATACATCAGTATTCAGTTATCTCTCTGACTCTAACCACCTACAGGACCGTGCCCAGGTCTACAACAGGAAACATACATCAGTATTCAGTTATCTCTCTGACTCTAACCACCTACAGGACCGTGCCCAGGTCTATAACAGGAAACATACATCAGTATTCAGTTATCTATCTGACTCTAACCACCTACAGGACCGTGCCCAGGTCTACAACAGGAAACATACATCAGTATTCAGTTATCTCTCTGACTCTAACCACCTACAGGACCGTGCCCAGGTCTACAACAGGAAACATACATCAGTATTCAGTTATCTCTCTGACTCTAACCACCTACAGGACCGTGCCCAGGTCTATAACAGGAAACATACATCAGTATTCAGTTATCTCTCTGACTCTAACCACCTACAGGACCGTGCCCAGGTCTACAACAGGAAACATACATCAGTATTCAGTTATCTCTCTGACTCTAACCACCTTCAGGACCGTGCCCAGGTCTACAACAGGAAACATACATCAGTATTCAGTTATCTCTCTGACTCTAACCACCTACAGGACCGTGCCCAGGTCCTCTACAACAGGAAACATACATCAGTATTCAGTTATCTCTCTGACTCTAACCACCTACAGGACCGTGCCCAGGTCTACAACAGGAAACATATATCAGTATTCAGTTATCTCTCTGACTCTAACCACCTACAGGACCGTGCCCAGGTCCTCTACAACAGGAAACATACATCAGTATTCAGTTATCTCTCTGACTCTAACCACCTACAGGACCGTGCCCAGGTTGACAACAGGAAACATACATCAGTATTCAGTTCTCTCTGACTCTAACCACCTACAGGACCGTGCCCAGGTCTACAACAGGAAACATACATCAGTATTCATTTATCTCTCTGACTCTAACCACCTACAGGACCGTGCCCAGGTCTACAACAGGAAACATACATCAGTATTCAGTTATCTCTCTGACTCTAACCACCTACAGGACCGTGCCCAGGTCTACAACAGGAAACATACATCAGTATTCAGTTATCTATCTGACTCTAACCACCTACAGGACCGTGCCCAGGTCTATAACAGGAAACATACATCAGTATTCAGTTATCTCTCTGACTCTAACCACCTACAGGACCGTGCCCAGGTCCTCTACAACAGGAAACATACATCAGTATTCAGTTATCTCTCTGACTCTAACCACCTACAGGACCGTGCCCAGGTCTACAACAGGAAACATACATCAGTATTCAGTTATCTCTCTGACTCTAACCACCTACAGGACCGTGCCCAGGTCTATAACAGGAAACATACATCAGTATTCAGTTATCTCTCTGACTCTAACCACCTACAGGACCGTGCCCAGGTCTAAAACAGGAAACATACATCAGTATTCAGTTATCTCTCTGACTCTAACCACCTACAGGACCGTGCCCAGGTCTACAACAGGAAACATACATCAGTATTCAGTTATCTCTCTGACTCTAACCACCTACAGGACCGTGCCCAGGTTGACAACAGGAAACATACATCAGTATTCAGTTCTCTCTGACTCTAACCACCTACAGGACCGTGCCCAGGTCTACAACAGGAAACATACATCAGTATTCATTTATCTCTCTGACTCTAACCACCTACAGGACCGTGCCCAGGTCTACAACAGGAAACATACATCAGTATTCAGTTATCTCTCTGACTCTAACCACCTACAGGACCGTGCCCAGGTCTACAACAGGAAACATACATCAGTATTCAGTTATCTATCTGACTCTAACCACCTACAGGACCGTGCCCAGGTCTATAACAGGAAACATACATCAGTATTCAGTTATCTCTCTGACTCTAACCACCTACAGGACCGTGCCCAGGTCCTCTACAACAGGAAACATACATCAGTATTCAGTTATCTCTCTGACTCTAACCACCTACAGGACCGTGCCCAGGTCTACAACAGGAAACATACATCAGTATTCAGTTATCTCTCTGACTCTAACCACCTACAGGACCGTGCCCAGGTCCTCTACAACAGGAAACATACATCAGTATTCAGTTATCTCTCTGACTCTAACCACCTACAGGACCGTGCCCAGGTCTACAACAGGAAACATACATCAGTATTCAGTTATCTCTCTGACTCTAACCACCTACAGGACCGTGCCCAGGTCTATAACAGGAAACATACATCAGTATTCAGTTATCTATCTGACTCTAACCACCTACAGGACCGTGCCCAGGTCTACAACAGGAAACATACATCAGTATTCAGTTATCTCTCTGACTCTAACCACCTACAGGACCGTGCCCAGGTCTACAACAGGAAACATACATCAGTATTCAGTTATCTCTCTGACTCTAACCACCTACAGGACCGTGCCCAGGTCTATAACAGGAAACATACATCAGTATTCAGTTATCTCTCTGACTCTAACCACCTACAGGACCGTGCCCAGGTCTACAACAGGAAACATACATCAGTATTCAGTTATCTCTCTGACTCTAACCACCTTCAGGACCGTGCCCAGGTCTACAACAGGAAACATACATCAGTATTCAGTTATCTCTCTGACTCTAACCACCTACAGGACCGTGCCCAGGTCCTCTACAACAGGAAACATACATCAGTATTCAGTTATCTCTCTGACTCTAACCACCTACAGGACCGTGCCCAGGTCTACAACAGGAAACATATATCAGTATTCAGTTATCTCTCTGACTCTAACCACCTACAGGACCGTGCCCAGGTCCTCTACAACAGGAAACATACATCAGTATTCAGTTATCTCTCTGACTCTAACCACCTACAGGACCGTGCCCAGGTCTACAACAGGAAACATACATCAGTATTCAGTTATCTCTCTGACTCTAACCACCTACAGGACCGTGCCCAGGTCCTCTACAACAGGAAACATACATCAGTATTCAGTTATCTCTCTGACTCTAACCACCTACAGGACCGTGCCCAGGTCTACAACAGGAAACATACATCAGTATTCAGTTATCTCTCTGACTCTAACCACCTACAGGACCGTGCCCAGGTCTATAACAGGAAACATACATCAGTATTCAGTTATCTATCTGACTCTAACCACCTACAGGACCGTGCCCAGGTCTACAACAGGAAACATACATCAGTATTCAGTTATCTCTCTGACTCTAACCACCTACAGGACCGTGCCCAGGTCTACAACAGGAAACATACATGAGTATTCAGTTATCTCTCTGACTCTAGCCACCTTCAGGACCATGCCCAGGTCTACAACAGGAAACATACATCAGTATTCAGTTATCTCTCTGACTCTAACCACCTACAGGACCGTGCCCAGGTCCTCTACAACAGGAAACATACATCAGTATTCAGTTATCTCTCTGACTCTAACCACCTACAGGACCGTGCCCAGGTCTACAACAGGAAACATACATCAGTATTCAGTTATCTCTCTGACTCTAACCACCTACAGGACCGTGCCCAGGTCCTCTACAACAGGAAACATACATCAGTATTCAGTTATCTCTCTGACTCTAACCACCTACAGGACCGTGCCCAGGTCTACAACAGGAAACATATATCAGTATTCAGTTATCTCTCTGACTCTAACCACCTACAGGACCGTGCCCAGGTCCTCTACAACAGGAAACATACATCAGTATTCAGTTATCTCTCTGACTCTAACCACCTACAGGACCGTGCCCAGGTTGACAACAGGAAACATACATCAGTATTCAGTTCTCTCTGACTCTAACCACCTACAGGACCGTGCCCAGGTCTACAACAGGAAACATACATCAGTATTCATTTATCTCTCTGACTCTAACCACCTACAGGACCGTGCCCAGGTCTACAACAGGAAACATACATCAGTATTCAGTTATCTCTCTGACTCTAACCACCTACAGGACCGTGCCCAGGTCTACAACAGGAAACATACATCAGTATTCAGTTATCTATCTGACTCTAACCACCTACAGGACCGTGCCCAGGTCTATAACAGGAAACATACATCAGTATTCAGTTATCTCTCTGACTCTAACCACCTACAGGACCGTGCCCAGGTCCTCTACAACAGGAAACATACATCAGTATTCAGTTATCTCTCTGACTCTAACCACCTACAGGACCGTGCCCAGGTCTACAACAGGAAACATACATCAGTATTCAGTTATCTCTCTGACTCTAACCACCTACAGGACCGTGCCCAGGTCTATAACAGGAAACATACATCAGTATTCAGTTATCTCTCTGACTCTAACCACCTACAGGACCGTGCCCAGGTCTAAAACAGGAAACATACATCAGTATTCAGTTATCTCTCTGACTCTAACCACCTACAGGACCGTGCCCAGGTCTACAACAGGAAACATACATCAGTATTCAGTTATCTCTCTGACTCTAACCACCTACAGGACCGTGCCCAGGTTGACAACAGGAAACATACATCAGTATTCAGTTCTCTCTGACTCTAACCACCTACAGGACCGTGCCCAGGTCTACAACAGGAAACATACATCAGTATTCATTTATCTCTCTGACTCTAACCACCTACAGGACCGTGCCCAGGTCTACAACAGGAAACATACATCAGTATTCAGTTATCTCTCTGACTCTAACCACCTACAGGACCGTGCCCAGGTCTACAACAGGAAACATACATCAGTATTCAGTTATCTATCTGACTCTAACCACCTACAGGACCGTGCCCAGGTCTATAACAGGAAACATACATCAGTATTCAGTTATCTCTCTGACTCTAACCACCTACAGGACCGTGCCCAGGTCCTCTACAACAGGAAACATACATCAGTATTCAGTTATCTCTCTGACTCTAACCACCTACAGGACCGTGCCCAGGTCTACAACAGGAAACATACATCAGTATTCAGTTATCTCTCTGACTCTAACCACCTACAGGACCGTGCCCAGGTCCTCTACAACAGGAAACATACATCAGTATTCAGTTATCTCTCTGACTCTAACCACCTACAGGACCGTGCCCAGGTCTACAACAGGAAACATACATCAGTATTCAGTTATCTCTCTGACTCTAACCACCTACAGGACCGTGCCCAGGTCTATAACAGGAAACATACATCAGTATTCAGTTATCTATCTGACTCTAACCACCTACAGGACCGTGCCCAGGTCTACAACAGGAAACATACATCAGTATTCAGTTATCTCTCTGACTCTAACCACCTACAGGACCGTGCCCAGGTCTACAACAGGAAACATACATCAGTATTCAGTTATCTCTCTGACTCTAACCACCTACAGGACCGTGCCCAGGTCTATAACAGGAAACATACATCAGTATTCAGTTATCTCTCTGACTCTAACCACCTACAGGACCGTGCCCAGGTCTACAACAGGAAACATACATCAGTATTCAGTTATCTCTCTGACTCTAACCACCTTCAGGACCGTGCCCAGGTCTACAACAGGAAACATACATCAGTATTCAGTTATCTCTCTGACTCTAACCACCTACAGGACCGTGCCCAGGTCCTCTACAACAGGAAACATACATCAGTATTCAGTTATCTCTCTGACTCTAACCACCTACAGGACCGTGCCCAGGTCTACAACAGGAAACATATATCAGTATTCAGTTATCTCTCTGACTCTAACCACCTACAGGACCGTGCCCAGGTCCTCTACAACAGGAAACATACATCAGTATTCAGTTATCTCTCTGACTCTAACCACCTACAGGACCGTGCCCAGGTCTACAACAGGAAACATACATCAGTATTCAGTTATCTCTCTGACTCTAACCACCTACAGGACCGTGCCCAGGTCCTCTACAACAGGAAACATACATCAGTATTCAGTTATCTCTCTGACTCTAACCACCTACAGGACCGTGCCCAGGTCTACAACAGGAAACATACATCAGTATTCAGTTATCTCTCTGACTCTAACCACCTACAGGACCGTGCCCAGGTCTATAACAGGAAACATACATCAGTATTCAGTTATCTATCTGACTCTAACCACCTACAGGACCGTGCCCAGGTCTACAACAGGAAACATACATCAGTATTCAGTTATCTCTCTGACTCTAACCACCTACAGGACCGTGCCCAGGTCTACAACAGGAAACATACATGAGTATTCAGTTATCTCTCTGACTCTAGCCACCTTCAGGACCATGCCCAGGTCTACAACAGGAAACATACATCAGTATTCAGTTATCTCTCTGACTCTAACCACCTACAGGACCGTGCCCAGGTCCTCTACAACAGGAAACATACATCAGTATTCAGTTATCTCTCTGACTCTAACCACCTACAGGACCGTGCCCAGGTCTACAACAGGAAACATACATCAGTATTCAGTTATCTCTCTGACTCTAACCACCTACAGGACCGTGCCCAGGTCCTCTACAACAGGAAACATACATCAGTATTCAGTTATCTCTCTGACTCTAACCACCTACAGGACCGTGCCCAGGTCTACAACAGGAAACATACATCAGTATTCAGTTATCTCTCTGACTCTAACCACCTACAGGACCGTGCCCAGGTCCTCTACAACAGGAAACATACATCAGTATTCAGTTATCTCTCTGACTCTAACCACCTTCAAGACCGTGCCCAGGTCTACAACAGGAAACATACATCAGTATTCAGTTATCTCTCTGACTCTAACCACCTACAGGACCGTGCCCAGGTCCTCTACAACAGGAAACATACATCAGTATTCAGTTATCTCTCTGACTCTAACCACCTACAGGACCGTGCCCAGGTCTACAACAGGAAACATACATCAGTATTCAGTTATCTCTCTGACTCTAACCACCTACAGGACCGTGCCCAGGTCCTCTACAACAGGAAACATACATCAGTATTCAGTTATCTCTCTGACTCTAACCACCTACAGGACCGTGCCCAGGTCTACAACAGGAAACATACATCAGTATTCAGTTATCTCTCTGACTCTAACCACCTACAGGACCGTGCCCAGGTCTATAACAGGAAACATACATCAGTATTCAGTTATCTATCTGACTCTAACCACCTACAGGACCGTGAACAGGTCTACAACAGGAAACATACATCAGTATTCAGTTATCTCTCTGACTCTAACCACCTACAGGACCGTGCCCAGGTCTACAACAGGAAACATACATCAGTATTCAGTTATCTCTCTGACTCAACCACCTACAGGACCGTGCCCAGGTCTATAACAGGAAACATACATCAGTATTCAGTTATCTCTCTGACTCTAACCACCTACAGGACCGTGCCCAGGTCTACAACAGGAAACATACATCAGTATTCAGTTATCTCTCTGACTCTAACCACCTTCAGGACCGTGCCCAGGTCTACAACAGGAAACATACATCAGTATTCAGTTATCTCTCTGACTCTAACCACCTACAGGACCGTGCCCAGGTCTACAACAGGAAACATACATCAGTATTCAGTTATCTCTCTGACTCTAACCACCTACAGGACCGTGCCCAGGTCTACAACAGGAAACATACATCAGTATGCAGTTATCTCTCTGACTCTAACCACCTACAGGACCGTGCCCAGGTCTACAACAGGAAACATACATCAGTATTCAGTTATCTCTCTGACTCTAACCACCTACAGGACCGTGCCCAGGTCTACAACAGGAAACATACATGAGTATTCAGTTATCTCTCTGACTCTAGCCACCTTCAGGACCGTGCCCAGGTCTACAACAGGAAACATACATCAGTATTCAGTTATCTCTCTGACTCTAACCACCTACAGGACCGTGCCCAGGTCCTCTACAACAGGAAACATACATCAGTATTCAGTTATCTCTCTGACTCTAACCACCTACAGGACCGTGCCCAGGTCTACAACAGGAAACATACATCAGTATTCAGTTATCTCTCTGACTCTAACCACCTACAGGACCGTGCCCAGGTCTATAACAGGAAACATACATCAGTATTCAGTTATCTATCTGACTCTAACCACCTACAGGACCGTGCCCAGGTCTACAACAGGAAACATACATCAGTATTCAGTTATCTCTCTGACTCTAACCACCTACAGGACCGTGCCCAGGTCTACAACAGGAAACATACATGAGTATTCAGTTATCTCTCTGACTCTAGCCACCTTCAGGACCGTGCCCAGGTCTACAACAGGAAACATACATCAGTATTCAGTTATCTCTCTGACTCTAACCACCTACAGGACCGTGCCCAGGTCCTCTACAACAGGAAACATACATCAGTATTCAGTTATCTCTCTGACTCTAACCACCTACAGGACCGTGCCCAGGTCTACAACAGGAAACATACATCAGTATTCAGTTATCTCTCTGACTCTAACCACCTACAGGACCGTGCCCAGGTCCTCTACAACAGGAAACATACATCAGTATTCAGTTATCTCTCTGACTCTAACCACCTTCAAGACCGTGCCCAGGTCTACAACAGGAAACATACATCAGTATTCAGTTATCTCTCTGACTCTAACCACCTACAGGACCGTGCCCAGGTCCTCTACAACAGGAAACATACATCAGTATTCAGTTATCTCTCTGACTCTAACCACCTACAGGACCGTGCCCAGGTCTACAACAGGAAACATACATCAGTATTCAGTTATCTCTCTGACTCTAACCACCTACAGGACCGTGCCCAGGTCTATAACAGGAAACATACATCAGTATTCAGTTATCTATCTGACTCTAACCACCTACAGGACCGTGCCCAGGTCTACAACAGGAAACATACATCAGTATTCAGTTATCTCTCTGACTCTAACCACCTACAGGACCGTGCCCAGGTCTACAACAGGAAACATACATCAGTATTCAGTTATCTCTCTGACTCTAACCACCTACAGGACCGTGCCCAGGTCTATAACAGGAAACATACATCAGTATTCAGTTATCTCTCTGACTCTAACCACCTACAGGACCGTGCCCAGGTCTACAACAGGAAACATACATCAGTATTCAGTTATCTCTCTGACTCTAACCACCTTCAGGACCGTGCCCAGGTCTACAACAGGAAACATACATCAGTATTCAGTTATCTCTCTGACTCTAACCACCTACAGGACCGTGCCCAGGTCTACAACAGGAAACATACATCAGTATTCAGTTATCTCTCTGACTCTAACCACCTACAGGACCGTGCCCAGGTCTACAACAGGAAACATACATCAGTATGCAGTTATCTCTCTGACTCTAACCACCTACAGGACCGTGCCCAGGTCTACAACAGGAAACATACATCAGTATTCAGTTATCTCTCTGACTCTAACCACCTACAGGACCGTGCCCAGGTCTACAACAGGAAACATACATGAGTATTCAGTTATCTCTCTGACTCTAGCCACCTTCAGGACCGTGCCCAGGTCTACAACAGGAAACATACATCAGTATTCAGTTATCTCTCTGACTCTAACCACCTACAGGACCGTGCCCAGGTCCTCTACAACAGGAAACATACATCAGTATTCAGTTATCTCTCTGACTCTAACCACCTACAGGACCGTGCCCAGGTCTACAACAGGAAACATACATCAGTATTCAGTTATCTCTCTGACTCTAACCACCTACAGGACCGTGCCCAGGTCCTCTACAACAGGAAACATACATCAGTATTCAGTTATCTCTCTGACTCTAACCACGTTCAGGACCGTGCCCAGGTCTATAACAGGAAACATACATCAGTATTCAGTTATCTCTCTGACTCTAACCACCTTCAGGACCGTGCCCAGGTCTACAACAGGAAACATACATCAGTATTCAGTTATCTCTCTGACTCTAGCCACCTACAGGACCGTGCCCAGGTCTATAACAGGAAACATACATCAGTATTCAGTTATCTCTCTGACTCTAACCACCTTCAAGACCGTGCCCAGGTCTACAACAGGAAACATACATCAGTATTCAGTTATCTCTCTGACTCTAACCACCTACAGGACCGTGCCCAGGTCCTCTACAACAGGAAACATACATCAGTATTCAGTTATCTCTCTGACTCTAACCACCTTCAGGACCGTGCCCAGGTCTATAACAGGAAACATACATCAGTATTCAGTTATCTCTCTTTCTCTAACCACCTTCAGGACCGGGCCCAGGTCTACAACAGGAAACATACATCAGTATTCAGTTATCTCTCTGACTCTAACCACCTACAGGACCGTGCCCAGGTCTATAACAGGAAACATACATCAGTATTCAGTTATCTCTCTGACTCTAACCACCTTCAGGACCGTGCCCAGGTCCTCTACAACAGGAAACATACATCAGTATTCAGTTATCTCTCTGACTCTAACCACCTTCAAGACCGTGCCCAGGTCTACAACAGGAAACATACATCAGTATTCAGTTATCTCTCTGACTCTAACCACCTACAGGACCGTGCCCAGGTCCTCTACAACAGGAAACATACATCAGTATTCAGTTATCTCTCTGACTCTAACCACCTTCAGGACCGTGCCCAGGTCTATAACAGGAAACATACATCAGTATTCAGTTATCTCTCTGACTCTAACCACCTTCAGGACCGTGCCCAGGTCTACAACAGGAAACATACATCAGTATTCAGTTATCTCTCTGACTCTAACCACCTACAGGACCGTGCCCAGGTCTATAACAGGAAACATACATCAGTATTCAGTTATCTCTCTGACTCTAACCACCTTCAGGACCGTGCCCAGGTCTACAACAGGAAACATACATCAGTATTCAGTTATCTTTCTGACTCTAACCACCTTCAGGACCGTGCACAGGTCTACAACAGGAAACATACATCAGTATTCAGTTATCTCTCTGACTCTAACCCCCTACAGGACCGTGCCCAGGTCTACAACAGGAAACATACATCAGTATTCAGTTATCTCTCTGACTCTAACCACCTACAGGATCGTGCCCAGGTCTATAACAGCACATTCAATACACTACAATATAACTGTTCAGTCACTCAAGGTCAAAAGAAGGAGGCAACGAATCCTTGCAGGATTTCCTTTTTATTGAAGTTGATGTCAAGGTGAACTTCGCTCAAGGGGACATTTGCTTGGCTTAGGTGCTCATGCAGCGTAACAACCTTGAGCACAAATCATAAATTCCCCCCCAAAAAACATGGACTTTTTTTAACGTAGCATTCAACCAGTTGGATTGCTAATTTTAAAAAAGGATCATCTAAAAATAAATGAATCATATCTCACTGACCTGTTCCAATGAACATGACGTCGTACTGTCCGTCCTCGGCCTCCACCTTGTCCACCACTAGCTGGGAGAACTGGTAGTCCACATCAGTCCTCACCACGATGGGACGACCCCCGATGGGGTGCACAGGGTTAAACATGGCCGGGTGGCCCCGCGCAAAGGTGATCACATCATCAGGGAGGTCCTTGGTGGAGTCAAAGCCCCCAAACGTTTTACTGGGGCACTATGAAGAACAAGAGGCTATAGGTCAGGTTTAATACATCTATGTGTCTGGAACTGAGGTCATAGCTGGTGCACTATGAAGGACAGGAGGTTCTAGAGTTAACAAGTCACATTTAATACATCTATGTGTCTGGAACTGAGGTCATAGCTGGTGCACTATGAAGAACAGGAGGTTCTAGAGTTAACATGTCACATTTAATACATCTATGTGTCTGGAACTGAGGTCATAGCTGGGGCACTATGAAGAACAGGAGGTTCTAGAGTTAACATGTCACATTTAATACATCTATGTGTCTGGAACTGAGGTCATAGCTGGGGCACTATGAAGAACAGGAGGTTCTAGAGTTAACAAGTCACATTTAATACATCTATGTGTCTGGAACTGAGGTCATAGCTGGGGCACTATGAAGAACAGGAGGTTCTAGAGTTAACAAGTCACATTTAATACATCTATGTGTCTGGAACTGAGGTCATAGCTGGTGCACTATGAAGAACAGGAGGTTCTAGAGTTAACAAGTCACATTTAATACATCTATGTGTCTGGAACTGAGGTCATAGCTGGGGCACTATGAAGAACAGGAGGTTCTAGAGTTAACAAGTCACATTTAATACATCTATGTGTCTGGAACTGAGGTCATAGCTGGGGCACTATGAAGAACAGGAGGTTCTAGAGTTAACAAGTCACATTTAATACATCTATGTGTCTGGAACTGAGGTCATAGCTGGGGCACTATGAAGAACAGGAGGTTCTAGAGTTAACAAGTCACATTTAATACATCTATGTGTCTGGAACTGAGGTCATATGTATTTCATGTTGAGCCGTGTTATAATAAGTAGGGAATATGGTTATTGAGGTTATTGTGATGAATACTAATGTTACGTTTTCCTTTCATAAGTCACCTATTACCTTGCTATAACTATTGATATTCATGACTTCTATAAAAGTTGACATGTGTGCCATCAGTCACTTGCCTCTTCCATACGTAAATATAGGTATCAGTTGTGAATTACTTGTATTTGTCTAAGTAGCAGTAGTAGCAGCTATGAGATGCTATAACTTGTCATAACCCCCATATGACCCCCCTGTGACTCACCGTGCCAGGGCGGGGGTAGGGCACCCTCCCCTGGAAGGGTACCCACTGGTAGGTGGGCCCATCTCGGTGGGCATAGGGACCCAGGAAGACCCTCCGGATGTCTGCCATGTTGTACATACACACTGCTGAGCCTTTGAATATGTTACTGTAGAGGGGGAGTAGGGAGGGAGGGAGAGAGGATGAGAAGAGAGGTAGAGGGAAAGAGGGAGAGAGGGAGAGGGAGAGAGAGAGGAGGGGGGGAGACTGTGAGACCCATAACCATCACAACATAAGACAATAACAATATCCAGGTCTGATATTAGAGCTGTAGAAGAGGACAGAATCAAAGCTCACCCTGACATACAACAGACAGACCAAGAACAATGTTGTCATAATTGAATGGAGAGGATGTCGGTTAGAAACATGGCTGTGATAGAATCCAGCTTCCAGAGAATGGACAGGAATTTAGGCCGGTTACCAACGAGCGAGACCGTAATTCACCCCTAATGGAACACAGTTGGAGTGAATGATGGGAATGCTGTGTTGCAGTATTCCACCACTGTAGGCTTTCCAATGGACAATTCCATCATTTGTTCCATGTGCTAAAGTGTATCTGTGTGAATCGTAGGGCTGGACAGAATCATTTACAAGAAATGGTTCAAGACCATAAAAATTCCTCTAGAATGAATTTAAACAAATCCATGTACTGCCATAAAATACAAAACAATACATTTGAATTGACTAGATGCACATAATAGTGATTATTTATGGACATGCAGTAGTTTATTGGTCCATCTGAAACTATATTCCCCTGTGGCTTGGGTAAAGTAGTGCACTGCGTTATACAGAGAATAGTATCACTTGAGATTAGAGCTGAGCGATGTGGAAAACCATCCATATCACCATAAATTGCCTGCATTGATGCAATAACGACAAATAGAACGTTACGTTTATAACAGCAGTGTTTAACCTTCTAATATTACAACCATTTCTTTGCAACATATTTCTTTGCAACATATTTCTTTGCAACATATTTCTTTGCAACATATTTCTTTGCAACATATTTCTTTGCAACATATTTCTTTGCAACATATTTCTTTGCAACATATTTCTTTGCAACAAGGCCTATTGAGCAAATGACACTCTGGAGGATCTGTCGTAGACTTGGGAAAAGCAGCTGCGATTCGGCGACCAGTGTGGCGAGTGCCGCTTGTTGTTGAGAAGCTTTCTTGACATTGACATAATGTTTACATCACATGGCTAACCTTTGTTTAACCAGCTAAACAGCTGCTCTTAGTGAAAATCTTTCTAAAACAGAAAACGGACACAATTCAATGGATATTAATCAACAAAGAGGTAAGAATATGTAAGCTATAAGAATATGTTGAAGGCTAGCTGCTCACTTTTGTGTCTGTGTGTGCAGGTATACCTCCCTCACCTCTTCAATGAATATCCCATAGGCCTCTACATTATGGATAAGATATGTGTATGAAAACCATTATCAAAACAGCTTTTTTCATTCACATTTACCACAAAAACCAAGGTATGAATACTGTCGTGGGCATGTTTTGTTGATCATCTGTATAATGACTATTTTTGGGATTCACAGACTTCACCCTCCCTACACCTCTGATGAATATAATAGGAAACCTGTTAGATCACCATGCACTGCAAAATCATTCTGGCTATGGATACAGGGAACATCATCACATTAACATCAACACGCCAGAGGATATACCCATTAGACTTGGGGCTCTGCTGGGAGTTTACCTCATATTTCGATTTATTCATTCTGCTTTGCTACTAAAATAATAATAAACACTGACAACTGCAATATTATGTTATTGTTCTTATTGTTATGCATATTGTTATTATTATTAATAATAATAATAATAACAATATCAATAATGACAATAGGGGAGGGGAGTTAGTTCAAAAATGTACCCCAAAAGGTTCTTCAAAAGGTTATTTGAGGAACCATTAAAAGGGGTTGTTAAAAAGGGTTATTTGAAGAACCCCTTTAAAGGGGTTCCCCGACAGTTTCAATTTGAAGAAACCCTAAAGGATACTCCAGGAACCTTTTATTTTTAGAGTGTACAGCGCAAACTGATCTGGGACCTTGGCTATAAAGCACTAACTGGTCTGGGACCTTGGCTATAAAGCACTAACTGGTCTGGGACCTTGGCTATAAAGCACAACCTGGTTTGGGACCTTTTCCCATAAGGCACAAACTGGTCTGGGACCTTGGCTATAAAGCACTAACTGGTCTGGGACCTTGGCTATAAAGCACAACCTGGTCTGGGACCTTTTCCTACAAGGCACAAACTGGTCTGGGACCTTTTGCTATAAAGCACAAACTGATCTGGGACCTTTTGCTATAAATCTCAAACTGATCTGGGACCTTGGCTATTCAGAACAAACTGATCTGGGACCTTAGCTATACAGTACAAACTGATCTGGGACCAGGCTAGCATATTGTGACAATGACTATAGGAGTTGGCTATACAGCACAAACTGATCTGGGACCAGGCTAGCAGTGATGTGGGTGGTATAGGAGCATCTGTCCACCCAGAACCCCAGATATCAGTAAACCACTAAAGATTAATGGAGGAGCTTTTGTCAAATGTTAATTAGGGAGAAATGCAATTAACCGCTGGGCATACACAAACACTCTAATCCCTGACACGCCTGGAGGTTGGACAGACACTAGTGCAGGTGGAATACACACACACCACTGGTATCAGTACCATCGATCTATCAGCAGCAGCAGCCTATGGGCCTCATTAAGTGGAATATTAAAAGCCAGTCCCCTGAATCCCCGGCTCTATTCATCTCTGAAACAGGCCACTTACAAAAACAATTAAACCAGTCTAATTCCTCAAAGCCTGTAATTGAATTTTCAAGTGCTGTGTTACACTGCATGCATTAGAGATGGTGGAGAGGCACAGACCTGCACAGTGATTGGTTAAACAAAATGATGAGCCTGTTTTGTTAACGAGCTTGGCCTCTCCCTCTCTCTCCCTCCCCCCTCTCTCTCTCTCTCTCTCTCTCTCCCTCTCTCCCCCCCCCCTCTCTCCACTCACATCTCCCCCCCCCCCCCCTCTCTCTTCTCATTTTCTCTGTACTCATTCTTATTATTAGGTCTGTGATTAATGATGAAGTGTTTGTCCTAATCGTGCGGCGGCGGCTCCAGACAATGCCGCTCGAACATGGCACGCCGAACGCCGCCAGCCGCCTAATCCATCATCTGAAGAAGCCCCCATCGCCAACATTGTTTTTCGCCTCAAGCCGCTTTTAACTCGCTTATTTAATCTCGCACTGCCCAACAGTGTGTACAGTACAATAGAACCACGGCTCTGGAGGCTACCCCTGTCGAGGTTTGAGCGTCGGCCAGGGAGAGGGAGACGTTCCCTGGGGAGCGAGGATTGTGTCCCCCCTCCCCCACCCCACTACCTCTCCACCACTTAATCAGATTTAGCTCCGAGGTTCCACAGAGTTTTACAATGAAAGGGGACAGGTAGCAGAGAATGGGGAAGAGGATTAAAGGGAGGTAAGACAAGGTGATGTCTGGCCACCTGGAAGAGGATTAAAGGGATTTTCAATCTGAGGAGGAGGTAAGACAAGGTGATGTCTGGCCACCTGGAAGAGGATTAAAGAGATTTTCAATCTGAGGAGGAGGTAAAACAAGGTGATGTCTGGCCACCTGGAAGATGATTAAAGGGATTTTCAATCTGAGGAGGAGGTAAGACAAGGTGATGTCTGGCCACCTGGAAGAGGATTAAAGGGATTTTCAATCTGAGGAGGAGGTAAGACAAGGTGATGTCTGGCCACCTGGAAGAGGATTAAAGGGATTTTCAATCTGAGGAGGAGGTAAGACAAGGTGATGTCTGGCCACCTGGAAGAGGATTAAAGGGATTTTCAATCTGAGGAGGAGGTAAGACAAGGTGATGTCTGGCCACCTGGAAGAGGATTAAAGGGATTTTGAATCTGAGGAGGAGGTAAGACAAGGTGATGTCTGGCCACCTGGAAGAGGATTAAAGGAGGCAAAAAGGATTTTTCTAAAGGATTGTTTAGGGATTACAGAAAGAGAGAGAGAGGACAGTAGAGATATGAGCTTTGTGTGTTTTAATAATTTGTCTAGAATGGTTTCACTGTTATACAGTACAGATCCCCTAGCAAACATAGCACATGCGTACTATGATCAATAGTAGTAGTATTGAATACACACAAGGGCACAGTAGGTTTTATGAATCATAAATATCTAGATCATTACCTAGAAGTTGTGAAGACAGCATAGATCACTGGGTTCTTAGGATCTTTGGAGCTCATCAGAAAGACATCCTCTGAAACACATAGAAACCACATCGGGACATTAGCACAACCATCCCAACATCATACAGTGTTTCAATGAAACGATGCTACCATACGTACCCCTCTCGGGTATAAAGTACCCACAGAGAGGCTCACATACACACACGCAGTTCCTTACGCAGCTCGTCGAAGTGTGTGTCGATGCCGTTGAGGCCTGGCACTGAGCAGGTCAGTCTGGCCTTGAGGAAGGTGGTCCACTTATTGACCAGACTCCTGTGACCTCCCAGGTCATTCTGCAGGGACAGACACACACAAACACACACACACACGTTACACACACAAATAAATACACACACGCTACTCACACAAACACATACACGTTACACACACAAATAAACAAACACACGTTACACACACAAACACACACGTTACACACACACAATACACACACACCTTACACACACACCTTACACACACAAACACACACATTACACACACTCACAATACACACACAAATAAACACACACCTTACACACACAAACACACATACGTTACACACACAGATAGTCTACAGACAGGCATGAAAATCCTAATATAATACTTGTGTGGATTCAGCTTTGATACTGGGGAACATCTGTGTATGTGACATATTTCTGTGTCCCTGTGAATGGAACTGTGTGTGTGAGAGTTTAACATGTCCATGATGTGTGTGTGAGTTTAACATGTCCATGATGTGTGTGTGAGTTTAACATGTCCATGATGTGTGTGTGAGTTTAATATATCCATGATGTGTGTGTGAGTTTAATATATCCATGATGTGTGTGAGAGTTTAATATATCCATGATGTGTGTGAGAGTTTAATATATCCATGATGTGTGTGAGAGTTTAATATATCCATGATGTGTGTGAGAGTTTAATATATCCATGATGTGTGTGAGAGTTTAATATATCCATGATGTGTGTGAGAGTTTAATATATCCATGATGTGTGTGAGAGTTTAATATATCCATGATGTGTGTGTGAGTTTAACATGTCCATGATGTGTGTGAGAGTTTAATATATCCATGATGTGTGTGTGAGTTTAACATGTCCATGATGTGTGTGTGAGTTTAATATATCCATGATGTGTGTGTGAGTTTAACATGTCCATGATGTGTGTGAGAGTTTAATATATCCATGATGTGTGTGTGAGTTTAACATGTCCATGATGTGTGTGTGAGTTTAATATATCCATGATGTGTGTGTGAGTTTAACATGTCCATGATGTGTGTGAGAGTTTAATATATCCATGATGTGTGTGAGAGTTTAACATGTCCATGATGTGTGTGAGAGTTTAATATATCCATGATGTGTGTGTGAGTGCATGCTAGTTTGTTTCAGTGTGTTTTGTGTGCGTGTCCATGCGTCCATGTGTGTTTGCGTGTCTGTCTGTGCATGCCAGTGTGTGCATGGGATGCTTGTGTGTGTGTTTGTGTGTGTGTTGTTACCTTACACAGTTGTCCTATGCGGGCAATAGTGGCCTTGCCAGTGTGTTCTCCGTCCATGGCGTTCTCTTTGAAGAAGAGGAAGATCTTATCATCCTCAGGGTTGTCACTCTCTGGGATCAGGTTTACACCTACAAACCTGGGGTCTGACACACACACACACACACACACACACACACACACACACACACACACACACACACACACACACACACACACACACACGTTAACAAATACACGGGTACAAACACACACACGCACGCACACACACACACACACACACACACACACACACACACACACACACACACACACACACACACACACACACACACACACACGTTAACAAATACACGGGTACAAACACACACGCGCACACACACACACACACGAACTGCTTACAGACATGATCAAACATTTCAACACATATGTGCAAACACAGATACATGAGCACGCAAACAAACACCAGCTTGATAAACAAACAATGACTAATTTTCACCAGGGCTTAACCATGAAACCCTCATATCCACATTAAACCAACCGCTATTTAATTCCACCATGTCCTCCATCCTCCAGTCCTCCATAACCCCTATTAGAAGACACCTCCAACCTCCAGTCCTCCATAACCCCTATTAGAAGACACCTCCAGTCCTCCATAACCCCTATTAGAAGACACCTCCATCCTCCATAACCCCTAATAGAAGACACCTCCAGTCCTCCATAACCCCTATTAGAAGACACCTCCATCCTCCAGTCCTCCATAACCCCTATTAGAAGACACCTCCATCCTCCAGTCCTCCATAACCCCTATTAGAAGACACCTCCATCCTCCATCCTCCATAACCCCTATTAGAAGACACCTCCATCCTCCAGTCCTCCATAACCCCTATTAGAAGATACCTCCATCCTCCAGTCCTCCATAACCCCTATTAGAAGACACCTCCATCCTCCAGTCCTCCATAACCCCTATTAGAAGACACCTCCATCCTCCAGTCCTCCATAACCCCTTTTTAGAAGACACCTCCAAACAAACACATATGACTCTGATTCTATGTAATATACACTTCAGAATGTGTAACAAATGGCACCGTATTCCCTATATAGTGCACTTCTACATAGGGAATAGGGTGCCATTTGGGACACAGCCCTAATACATCGATTGCAGATTTCGGAGTGCGAGGAAATCAAACTCCTAAATAACTTGAGCCAAGAGCCTAGGGCTTGAATATCCCCAGCTAGAGGGATAGAGCTCTTTACGGAAAACTGATCTGGGAGCAGTCAGTCATGGAGGCGTCGGCACGGGAAAGGAGAGGTGGCGTTCCGCCAACCCAACTAAGTTAGAGAGAGAGCAACAAGCGGGGCAGTGTTATGGTGGCGGTAAGCTCCACACACACACACACACACACACACACACACACACACACACACACACACACACACACACACACACACTGACACACACGCACACTGACACACACACGCACAAGGGTGCGAACATATTTGGCCACAACTGTATATACACACACACTCACACAATACAGGATGTGGCTGTGAAAAGGGAGACCCCTGGCCAAAGCAGGACCTTTACGCTGCCAGATTTATACTGTCTCCATGTGGGTGAGAGTCCCAAACACAGATATGCAAGTACACACACACACACACGCACACACACAGACATTTAATAAATGCACAGTGCGCGAGCAGACGGATGCACACATAGACACACCCCCCCCCCCCCCCCCCCCCCCCCCAAACACGCACACACACACACCACAACGGCTGCACTCATGCCATTCAATACATTTAATGTCGGACAAAGGCCACTTCATTGGTCGTGGGCTTAACTATAAACCCAAGTTAGGAGTGTTAACAGATCGGGAGGATGTGTAAATAAATGTCTGCCACAGTCTGTCTGGCCAACCTAGGGTCTGAATCCTTCTGAAGTGCATACCTATTCACATAGCCATTAAGGATTCTCTCTGAAGTAGGAACGCCATGCTTGCCATTCATACTAGTCTAGAGTCTAGAATAGAAAAGAATCCATTCTGGTAATCCCCAAATTACAATAACCAGAGAGGATTTATCCGGAGCCAGTGGATGGAGAAGCCAACAGACAATAGGAGGATTAAGGTGAGAAGATTACCTTTTGGGTAAATCGCTCTTTCTGAATGTGTCACGGCATTCATCACCATGGAGTGGGTTTGGGGGGGTTCACTGTTCTGTGAATGGGAGGTGGGGCTGTAAAGGGGTGGTGGTGGGTTGAAATTTGACGTCGCTGCCGGAAAACAGCTGAGGGGATTAACTCCATGGGAAAGAATATGGACTCCGGGGGAAAAAAACATAAATTGACCTTTTGTGCGGCAGCCATTAAATCCTTGGCTATGCAGGCAGAGTGACAGAGTGAGGGCTCCTCTCTTTCCCATCCCTGGCTAATCTCACCAGCACCAGCAGCCACACACATTCATACACACACTGACTTTATGAATGGGATCTGATATCTATGTCTGTCTTTGAATGGGAATCATCAGAGACACTCACGGCTTATAGATAGGACTAAGCTCTGTCTGACAGCTATTTAAACCAATGAATGGCGTCCTCTCGCCAATTGACCAATGAGAAGGTTCCTTTGATGCGCTTTAAAGGATTAAGTGTATCATGTCTATATTATACTATCAAGAGCCCCCTCTCCTATCGACCAATAAAAAGGGCTGATTCATATCATTTCAGCCAATAAAGGTTGTTGCCTACTGTCTCATATCATCAACGGTTCCCTCTTGTTCATTTCAATTAGTTATACCTCTGCAAATACAATTTAATCAGAAGTGTCTTATTTGATTTCTCCCTTGGAAAATAGCTTTTTGCTTTAATGTGATCGAGCTGTATAATAAAGAATAAATGAAGAAGATATTAAATCACTGTGTTGTACCATTGAGCCATCTAGAGTCATGTTGCTCAGTCCTGATAGGATGATGCTCCCCGAGGGTTCGGAAGATGGCAAAGTCCCTTCCCATGAAGTCTGCCGATGTGCCAGAGTACAGCTCCCCATCTGCCAACCAGAAACCAGGGTCAGCAACAAGCAGCCAATGAGATTAGAGATGTTAAGTGTCAGGAAGTCCACTGCCAAACTCCAACCAATCACAAGTGGGATTAGAGTCAGACTCACCTAACATGATGGACGCAGAGAGCATCTTGGGGTCGTAGGGGCTTTTCCCCCGGCCGTTCTCGAAGTGGGACGACTCCAGTCGAAAGATGTTGTCCTGAAGGGAAAGATCAGTGTTCAAGAATAGTCCGTAGGAAACCCATCTAGAACATTCCAAAACAACACGCAAATGACACAAAAGTTGCTCACTATATAAGGAATAGTGTCATATTAGTGCACTACAGAAGGAATATGGTTTGCAAGAAGTTCACTAAATGGGGAATAGTGTGTCAAATTAGTGCACTTGATGGGTAACAGTGTGTCATTAGAGACCTGAAACACGTACTGTGGAGTAGAGCTGTACCTTATTGACCCTTGTAGATGTATATTAATAACTGACAGACCCCGTCAATCTATGTAAAATAGCACCATGGTATACACACACACACACACACACACAAACACACACACACACACACACACACACACACACACACACACACACACACACACACACACACACACACACACACACACACACACACACACACACACACACACACACACACACACACACACACACACTCACACTCACACTCACACTCACACACACAGAACCCATTATATTAATGCAGGACAAGATAGTGATTTCCCCCCCTTTCCACAGTTGAACAGTTACACTGTGTGGGTTCATTGATTAAGCTGTATCTGCTTATCAAGATGATTGATTCAACTGTTGTGTGGGAGAACGATTTCCGCTTGTTAATGTGGGCCTGTGTAATGAGCTTTTTCCCCCACTTTGCACAAATGAAATCATTGATTAGAAACACTGAATGAGTGGGAAATAGTCACACCAGAAAATAATGATCTAGTCCCTTGTCTTGGTGCAATTTAGATTCTATTGGAGGTTAGAGGGGGTGGTGTGTGTGTGTGTGTGTGTGTGTGTTGTTGCCCCTTACCTCTGCCCGTTTGCCCATCTCCAGGTAGGCACAGATGGGGTGGAAGGCCCCTGTACCACAGATATACAGGTGGGTGGAGTTGTAGGGTTGGAGCACTCGGATGAAGTTGGAACACTCTTTCTGACAGGAGATGAGAGACAAACACCTCATCAACATCTCATCAACTTGGGCTCCCGAGTGGCACAGCGGTCTAAGGCACTGCATCTCAGTGCTAGAGGTGTCACTACTGACCCTGGTTTGATTCCAGTCTGTATCACAACTGGCCATGATTGTCTCATAGGGACTCTAACCCGGCCAAACCCTGGGTTAGTAAATAAGAATTTGTTGTTAACTGACTTGCCTAGTTAAATAAAGGTTCAATAAAGGTTTATAAAAAATAAATTAAAAAAACACTTGATCAGTTTCAAACTCTCAAACAAACAACACTCACATGTTAAAGCTGGAATCCTTAATGATGTAACAGCCATGTCTGTTTGAGATATTACAACAACAAAGAAGTTACTGGAAACAGAAGAGCACAGTATGTACTGCTATTTGTTTTTCCTTGCTGCATGACTCTCCTCAGCTCGGCAACAAAAACAACAACGGTGGTGGGGCCAGTGGCGCTGTTTCCCCGTCCTGCGGAGTCCATCTTTAAGTGTCCACATAGCATCTAGCATTTATTGTATCTGTGTAATTATATACAGCTACAACTAAGCAAATTAAGCAACGATTAAGTTAATATGCTAGTAACTACTTCGAACCAAAGTTTGTCCAGTTTTGCTGATTGCAGTTCAATCGTTATTTTAACTACCTTATCTGCAGTTATCTTGATCAGCTGAGCTACCACATTCTGCCTACCAAAGTAGCTCTAGAATACAGAGGTAACTACAGGACATAGTGAGGACAATATGTCTGCGCGCTCCAGCTGTCTTAAAGTGCTGTAGGTGCAACCTAAAACAACTTCAGATTTGATCACTCCAGGCATAAGTAAGACTTGGTGGTTGGCGCTACTGGAAAGCTCCTGCAATCTGAAGGAGGAGTTTCCAGGTCCCGTTGCTGTGGTAAATTGCTTGTGAAATGAAGTGGCATTCAGTTTTGCTGAAGGAAATGCCACCTGTGAGCTAAATCAGGCCATGACTGTGTCCTAAATGCAGCCCGTTCCCTCTACAGTACACTCTGTTTGAGCAGGGCCCATAGGTAGACCCAGAGGTCATATGGTGCCATTTTGGATGCATCCCATGTTCACATCAGATCTCTAATGATCCGTCCGTCCGTCCGTCCGTGTTTCCATGTGTGTGTCCGTCCGTGTGTGTGTGTGTGTGTCCATCCACCTGTCCATCCGTAGGAGTTTGTGCGTGTGTGTTTGTGTGTGTGTCCGTCCGTTCGTCCGTCAGTGTGTGTGTATTCACGTCAGATCTGTAGTGATCCATCTGGTTGAATTTACTGAAGGTATTTGGACTCCCAGCCTCAGCACATGTGGATAGTCCCAGTGCTGGGAGACGGTTTATGCTAACCCTAATGAATGGGATTAGTTCATGTTCTAGCCCTCTGGTAAGTCTTCTACAGGGTTCAGTAGGGTACACACATGCTAAAAAGATGAAGGCACGATTCGTTGATGAGGAATACACACCTTTAGTTGACTGACACACACACACAGAAACACACAGACACACAGACACAAAGCCCATTCCAGGTTAATACACACACACACACACACGCATCTCTTTCCCGGGTCATTAAGAAAATAAATACGGACCTTCTGTGTCAATAAAAATCCTAAACCGAAGGTTTATGTTCCATCTGCACAGAGCCACCTCTAGTCTCAGGGATGCTAACTGCTCAGGCTTCCCTGTCCCTCACAGCAATGAGACATTACATGTATTTCCTTGCTCCGCTAATAAGTAGGCCAGGACAGTGGAAGGGGCAAAAATATTTGTTTAAAGGCTGATAGTTCAACAGATAAGAGAAAATAGCAAATAAACCATTCACGGAGTAAATCACTCAAAAGTTACACGAACGTAGTGTGGAACCTGTTTCCACCATAAGGTCTTCCTCTGTCAAAATGAAATGCCAAGATCGGGAATAATTAGCCATGTTGTGTAAAGGCTGCTAAAAGTCATTGATATCTAACTGGACAGGTTTGAAGGATATCAACCTTGAGTTAAACTTCACTGTCAACCCAGGATATTATCACTAACCCATAGTCACAACAACAGGTCAACCCAGGATATTATCACTAAACATTGTCATAACAACAGGTCACCCCAGGATATTATCAGTAACCCATAGTCACAACAACAGGTCACCCCAGGATATTATCACTAACCCATAGTCACAACAACAGGTCACCCCAGGATATTATCACTAACCCATAGTCACAACAACAGGTCACCCCAGGATATTATCACTAACCCATAGTCACAACAACAGGTCTACCCAGGATATGACCAGTAACCCATAGTCACAACAACAGGTCACCCCAGGATATTATCACTAACCCATAGTCACAACAACAGGTCACCCCAGGATATGACCAGTAACCCATAGTCACAACAACAGGTCACCCCAGGATATGACCAGTAACCCATAGTCACAACAACAGGTCACCCCAGGATATGACCAGTAACCCATAGTCACAACAACAGGTCTACCCAGGATATGACCAGTAACCCATAGTCACAACAACAGGTCACCCCAGGATATGACCAGTAACCCATAGT
Source organism: Oncorhynchus kisutch (assembly GCF_002021735.2). Taxonomy (NCBI): domain Eukaryota; kingdom Metazoa; phylum Chordata; class Actinopteri; order Salmoniformes; family Salmonidae; genus Oncorhynchus; species Oncorhynchus kisutch. The sequence goes on along the minus strand of NC_034182.2, from coordinate 221,239 downwards.
CACAACAACAGGTCACCCCAGGATATGACCAGTAACCCATAGTCACAACAACAGGTCACCCCAGGATATTATCACTAACCCATAGTCACAACAACAGGTCACCCCAGGATATTATCACTAACCCATAGTCACAACAACAGGTCACCCCAGGATATTATCACTAACCCATAGTCACAACAACAGGTCAACCCAGGATATTATCAGTAACCCATAGTCACAACAACAGGTCACCCCAGGATATTAACACTAACCCATAGTCACAACAACAGGTCACCCCAGGATATTATCACTAACCCATAGTCACAACAACAGGTCACCCCAGGATATTATCACTAACCCATAGTCACAACAACAGGTCAACCCAGGATATTATCACTAAACATTGTCATAACAACAGGTCACCCCAGGATATTATCAGTAACCCATAGTCACAACAACAGGTCACCCCAGGATATTATCACTAACCCATAGTCACAACAACAGGTCACCCCAGGATATTATCACTAACCCATAGTCACAACAACAGGTCACCCCAGGATATTATCACTAACCCATAGTCACAACAACAGGTCTACCCAGGATATGACCAGTAACCCATAGTCACAACAACAGGTCACCCCAGGATATTATCACTAACCCATAGTCACAACAACAGGTCACCCCAGGATATTATCACTAACCCATAGTCACAACAACAGGTCTACCCAGGATATGACCAGTAACCCATAGTCACAACAACAGGTCACCCCAGGATATTATCACTAACCCATAGTCACAACAACAGGTCTACCCAGGATATGACCAGTAACCCATAGTCACAACAACAGGTCACCCCAGGATATTATCACTAACCCATAGTCACAACAACAGGTCAACCCAGGATATTATCAGTAACCCATAGTCACAACAACAGGTCACCCCAGGATATTATCACTAACCGATAGTCACAACAACAGGTCACCCCAGGATATGACCAGTAACCCATAGTCACAACAACAGGTCACCCCAGGATATTATCAGTAACCCATAGTCACAGCAACAGGTCACCCCAGGATATTATCACTAACCCATAGTCACAACAACAGGTCACCCCAGGATATTTTCAGTAACCCATAGTCACAACAACAGGTCACCCCAGGATATTATCACTAACCCATAGTCACAACAACAGGTCACCCCAGGATATTATCACTAATCCATAGTCACAACAACAGGTCACCCCAGGATATTATCAGTAACCCATAGTCACAACAACAGGTCACCCCAGGATATTATCAGTAACCCATAGTCACAACAACAGGTCACCCCAGGATATTATCAGTAACCCATAGTCACAACAACAGGTCACCCCAGGATATTATCAGTAACCTATAGTCACAACAACAGGTCACCCCAGGATATTATCAGTAACCCATAGTCACAACAACAGGTCAACCCAGGATATTATCAGTAACCCATAGTCACAACAACAGGTCACCCGAGGATATTATCAGTAACCCATAGTCACAACAACAGGTCACCTCCCACATTACAAGTATTTCTGTGGTTAGACCAAACCAACCAGCTCTAAACCCAGATATGCTCCACAACCTTTTATGGTTCACAACCATGACCGTTACAAGGGTTACTTGTGTGAAAGTCTTCTTAATGACTTTCCCTTATGGGCTTCCTAACATTCCCGCAACGTTCCGGCAACAACAGGGAAGAAGCAATGTCTTCCTCCATCATTCTCACATCGCTATTATATACATTGTAAACTGTCTCATTAATCATCTTACTGACAGAGATGTTTAGATTTTCTCATGGTCATTAGACTAATTTCCAGACAGGCATTTTGTGTCTCCGTGCGTGTTTGTGTGTGTGTGTGTGTGTGTGTGTGTGTGTAATATTGAGTGCATGTTGTGTGTGTGCCACTGACAGACATTTACTCAGCCTAGTCAGACATGCTACTCTGCAATTTTCAGGGTGAAAAATGACTTCTCTACACACAAACTGTGTCGTTACCTGAATACCACTGCATCCTCTGGGGAGAGAAGGGTCATTATTGGGAATAACTGATTACTTTCCCTTGAAAGGAGGGGGAATTAGTAGGCAGCTTTGTTTAAGGTAGATGGTTGACTGTGTTTTGAGAGCACACAGTGAACCTAACATGCAACAGTCTGCAGATACAACTATAACTTCTGAAGTAAATGAGAATCATTTCTCACTCTGCACAACATTTTCTGCATCACTTGTCTGTTAGGGCTGGGATTTGCCAAGGACCTCACAACATGATATTTAGGTATATTTAGGATTTAGGTGCTGAAATTATATGTAGTGTGATTCTATATGTGGTGTGATTCTACATGTATAGTGATTATATATGTAGTGTGATTCTACATGTGGTGTGATTCTATATGTATAGTGATTATATATGTAGTGTGATTCTATATGTATAGTGATTATATATGTATAGTGATTCTATATGTATAGTGATTCTATATGTATAGTGATTCTATATGTATAGTGATTCTATATGTAGTGTGATTCTATATGTATAGTGATTCTATATGTAGTGTGATTCTATATGTATAGTGATTCTATATGTATAGTGATTCTATATGTATAGTGATTCTATATGTAGTGTGATTCTATATGTATAGTGATTATATATGTAGTGTGATTCTATATGTATAGTGATTCTATATGTATAGTGATTCTATATGTATAGTGATTCTATATGTATAGTGATTCTATATGTATAGTGATTCTATATGTAGTGTGATTCTATATGTATAGTGATTCTATATGTAGTGTGATTCTATATGTAGTGTGATTCTATGTATAGTGATTCTATATGTAATGTGATTCTATATGTATAGTGATTCTATATGTATAGTGATTCTATATGTATTGTGATTCTATATGTATAGTGATTCTATATGTATAGTGATTCTATATGTATAGTGATTCTATATGTATAGTGATTCTATATGTATAGTGATTCTATATGTAGTGTGATTATATATGTATTGTGATTCTATATGTAGTGTGATTCTATATGTAGTGTGATTCTATATGTAGTGTGATTCTAAATGTATTGTGATTCTATATGTAGTGTGATTATATAGGTATTGTGATTATATATGTAGTGTGATAATATATGTATTGTGATTCTAAATGTATTGTGATTCTATATGTAGTGTGATTCTATATGTAGTGTGATTATATATGTATTGTGATTCTAAATGTATTGTGATTCTATATGTATTGTGATTCTATATGTAATGTGATTCTAAATGTATTGTGATTCTATATGTAATGTGATTCTATATGTAGTGTGATTCTATATGTAGTGTGATTATATATGTATTGTGATTCTATATGTAATGTGATTCTAAATGTAGTGTGATTCTATATGTAGTGTGATTATATATGTATTGTGATTCTAAATGTAGTGTGATTATATATGTAGTGTGATTATATATGTAGTGTGATTATATATGTAGTGTGATTCTAAATGTATTGCGATTCGATACTTTGATTTTAACATTTTGCCTTCAGAAAGTATTTATACCCCTTGACTTATTCCACATTTTAATGTGTAATAGCCTGAATTCCAAATTTATTAAATTGACACAATACCACATAATGAACCCCAAGTTTACATTTTGTTTTATTGAAAATAAAATTAAGAAATATCTAATTTACATAAGTATTCACACCCCTGAGTCAATACTTTGTAGAAGCACCTTTAGCA
>NC_034182.2:202500-212500 GCF_002021735.2 Oncorhynchus kisutch | reverse complement strand
AGATTGTGTGTGTGTGTCCCTCCAGTGTCCCCTGAATTATAAAAACAGATTGTGTGTGTGTGTCCCGCCAGTGTCCCCTGAATTAATAAAAACAGATTGTGTGCTGGGGCCGGACTCATAATAAGAGCTGGAATAATCATCCACAGGCATGAAAGCTGAGGAGTACAACAAGTCATAGAAGTGCAGGTACCAGAATGCAGGTAGGTGCTAGAACATGTGTACCCACCCACACATGGTATGCTCATGGCACTAGAAAAACACCACAAATAGCAGGTTAACAAACACACACAGACTCACCATGCGGGCACACACACACCCTCACACACACCACGTGGGCACACACACACACACACAAAACACACACACACACACACCACGTGGGCGCACACACACACATCCTTCTATTCATAGCGTATCTCTCTTCAGGATCAGCTGAGCTGTTCTGTCAGACCAAGGGGACTTGCAGTGCACATCTGGGTAATTGCATTAGATTTGCTAAATCACCGCTTTTCCACTTATCTTTCCCTGCATTATCAAAGATCTGAATAGGGAAAACACATCCGCGCCAAGGGCCCCAAAAAAATATGTAATTCTCTTATATTTAAATAGCCTCTGCAATGCATACAGTGTGTGTGTGTGTGTGTGTGTGTGTGTGTGTGTGTGTGTGTGTGTGTGTGTGTGTGTGTGTGTGTGTGTGTGTGTGTGTGTGTGTGTGTGTGTGTGTGTGTGTGTGTGTGTGTGTGTGTGTGTGTGTGTATTTCAGCACTTTAAGCGCCTTTGCAGTTTCTCCAGTGCCTCAGTGCTTCTTGTTCACATCAATCTCCACGTCTGTGATAGCTGTCAGAATCAGATAAAAAGACTCTTAACTCTCCTGTAACCTGTTCCAGGTGGACTGATGGAATTATAAACAGGCCTGTCTAGAAAAAGAGACAGAGAGATGGAGAGAAAGGGATGGAGGGAGGAAATCACAGTAATGGACTCCAGAGAGATGGAGAGAGGAGCAGGAGTGGGTCTCGAATAACAAAGGGTTGCTGCTCAATCAAAGATGGTTTTTCATTTGAAAACACTATGTTCACCAGCCAATCAGCATCATACTCTGTGCTCACTAGTCAATGAGCATGACCTCTGCACTCAGAGATCCAAACTTCCAATTAGGATAGGTTTGGATATAACGTGAACCTAAATCCTGATCATGCCGTATAGCAGATCTAGTCAAATGGAATCCCGCCCGCCAACTGGTTTAATTACATTTATTCAATTATATTCCTGCCCCCCAACCATCTGCACAGAGGAAAATGATCCCAATGAAAAACATGTAAATACATAGCTCTGCCATAAACAGCTGAGAAGTGCATTCTAATTACTGAAGCATCCTCACTTCCTGTTGCTAATTATTCATACGGATCATCATAGGGAAGTTCAGACAGCTTTCAGCTTTTCAGTATTTATGGGAAATGCGGTCCAAGTCTTCTCCTCTCAGAGTTTGATTTGGCAGTGAGGTCCCTTACATAGCTCCATAGATTTGCTATTATGTGTTTTCATTGGCAGTTACTAAATGGACGGCTTGCCTATACACTGGACCTCCTGTCTGAATCAATATCCACTCTTTAAAAGCGGGTTTATTTTATTTCATGCATATGTGCCTTTTACTGGAAGGATTGAGAATAAGCGGTCCATTGTATGTCTCTATTGATGCAAGACCCATAGAGAAAATGTTGGTTTTGTGTGGTCGTGTGGTCATTGTGTTGTCTTCATAATGTTGACCTTGTGTGCGGTCAAAGAGTAGGACTCTTACCTGTTTGTGCTCTCTGTTGAGATTGACCAAGTCGAAGGAGAAGACGTGGTCCTCGGCACCCACCAACAGTCTTCCTCTCTCCTCGTCCAATAGGAAGGTGTCGTAGCCGGAGCTGTTGGTGAGGCCGTTGAAAGTGATGAGGTTACTGGATTCTACCATCTCTGAAACACACACAGAGGACAGAACATGGGTGAGTCTAAAGCAGGTAGACAAACAGATGGATGGAAGAGAAAGAAAGGTGGACAGATGGATGAATGGATGGGTGGGCAGACAGACAGACTAGGGTTAAACAGTTCCAGTCATTTTCCCCACATTCCCTGCTTTTCCAGAAATCGTGGTTGAAGGATTCTTGGATTTCCAGCTAATTCTCGCGTAATTCCAGGAACCTCCCAACCAGGATTTCTGGGAAATACAGAGAGTTTTGGGAAAGGTACTGGAATTAAACAACCCTAGAATAGACAGACAAAAATATCTAAAGAGCTTCAATTTAGATACGCTGCATGTCGATAGTCAATGTTACGGTTATAACCAACAGCAAATGAATTGTGGCACAACAGAGTGTTGTCTGACTGTGTTTCTGGTAAAGTGACATAGACAGATGAAGACTTTAAGTTCTGGGAGTTCAGATTTCTCAAGCTAGACACTTCTAAAAAGGTTCACCAAAAACTGCCCTTTGGGATGTCACACAGATCTGGTCAGGCATGACCTAAGGCCTCTAAGGTGGACACTGCGTGACCCAGTCTCAGCATGGCGCAAAAGCTGCCCAAGCATGAGATTGGCTGAATCTTTTATAGGCTTTCGGGACAGGGCTGTGTGTGGTCAGTTAAGATGTGTAGTACAGTGTGTGCAGAGGCATGGCGATAAATAGCAGGTGGAGGCAGGAGAGTAAGTTCCTATAAACCTGTCAGGTCAACTAAACATCCCCCAACCTGAGACAAAACCTCTGAAACGTTTATCACCACAGGCAACTTTTGATGACACATGCAGTAGTAACAGCATGTTGAGACTGCTGAGATAAAGCCAAGCCAGCCTTCATTACACCAACAAAAATAACCAACTCAGTAGACAACAGTGTTGCTATGTTTTTGCCTCTGGTTCCTCAATACAAATCAGAATTGCTACTCAACCAAACAACCTGGTCGAAAAACATTCCTCGAAAATCTAAAAGAATGATTAAGATAAGTGAGCATGATAATAAAAGAATTGATGCGTCTCTAACAGTTTTTCGTGGGTCGGATTCTGCCCTTCTACGTATCTGCTTCCATTTAGACTCCACTCCTTGTACCAGACACACCTGGACATACTGTAGACATACGTACAGAAATGACAGGTACATTAAAAACCCATGTCTCAGCACCATGCATCACGCTAGCTCTTCCATCACCGTCCCCACTGGCAGTCTGGACTGTGATCTCCTCTGAGCCCTGATTGACGGGCGGCTAGAATATCGCCCTAAATCGCACACTATTAACCCTACATAGCGCACTACTGTTGACCAGGGCTCTATGGGTCCTAGTCATCAGTAGTGTACTATGTCGGGAATAGGATGCCACTTGGAACCTTAACCCCAGAGAAGCCATCTGCGCCCACTCTCCCGGGGTATTGTGGGTAAGATCGTGGACATCTGTGTGTATAGAGAGAAGAGGAAGAAGAGAGGGGGTGGGGGGTGTCAGTGATCCTCTCGTCTGTGTCAACATCTCTCTGTATCAAGTGTTCCATGGTATTCCCAATGGGATGAGGAGGGGAAGAGAGCGGGATGAAGGGGGACTGTGGATCACCCAATAAAGCAGCTCACAGCTCATCTAGGTCGACTAGGGCTGCTTCAAGGCTGAATGTGAGGCTTTTCAAAGTGTGTGTGGTGGTTGGTGTTACAGTACTGATATTGTGCTGCCTGTATCGCCTTTATGGCAACCTGTCTGTCTATGTGTGTGTGTGTTGTTCATTGGTACGTCACTATACAGTACTTGTGTGCAATTCTGTGTGTATGCTGCCTCTGTATGCATGTCCATCAGTCCTCTAACAGCTTCTCCAACAGGTAGAGCAGATGTAACCAGAGAAGAAATGTTAAGTAGACAAACAGAGACTGGCTGACTGATCCAGAGTCTGGAGGCATCGTCAGTGGCTGGCCCATTTCATTATGGGGCCAACAGCCTATCAGATAACCCTTTACTCCTAATCAACCAATCAGCTATGACAGCCCCGGGACAGGAAACAAGTTATCGTGAGCACAAGGAAAAGTGCTTTACAGTGAAGGTAATGCTTGAAGAGGTGGACTTCTATTACCTACAGTAAGTAAAGGGGAAATGGAGAGAGTTGGTCAGAGAGGAAGGGAAGAGATGGAAGAAAATAAGTCACATATTGAACTGTGATGGTTTTTAAAGGGAGATGGTTTGTCACTGATAACCTGAATACAACTTCTGCTACAAAAACAAAAGGTGAGGAAGAGAGGGTTAAAGAGGAGAATGGAAGAGGGAGACTTATGAGAGACCACAGGAGGTTGATGGCACCTTAATTGTGGAGGACAGGCTTGTGGTAATGACTGGAGCGGAATTAGTGGAATGAGATCAAATACATCAAACACACAGTTCCCAGGTGTTTGATGCCATTCCATCTGTTCCGTTCCGGACATTATTATGAGCCGTTCTCCCCTCAACAGCCTCCACTGTGAGAGACAGAGAACAGATAAAGAGAGCGAGACGGATGTACCAAGACAATGGACAGAGACAAAAATAGGAAGAGCAGACGAGATCTGCTCATCTCAAAACAGAACAGAAAGGTATGCAGCTATGTTCTCTGCCATTTTGGCCCTGGATCTGACACTTCCCGCCCCTTTAAAAGCCCTCTAAAAGTGAGCGACTGTTGATCTCTGGAGCCAGGAATTTGCACGCTCTCTCCATAATGGCAGCCGTGGAGATCCATCGCGAAAGGTTTCCCCCAGATGGGCCGGAGATTAAACACATGCCACATATTTCAACACGTCGTGTTCTCAGAGTAAGACAGGTTGGGATGGTAGGCTGAGCAAGGCTTTATCGTAGCTGAGGATCGCCAAGGCTGCGAGGCCGATGTGACTGGGGCGAGACACCTAAGAACCCAAGAGGTAAAGACGGACACCCTCGTTTGGAGACGTGTTCACACACAGCACACACAGAGCACAACGGCCTATCACACACACACACAGATATATGCAAATGCAAGGGAGCAGATGTACCTATCACACACACACACAGATATATACACACACACACACACACTCCTCTTCCCAGACTAAGTTGTAATCCAATCAGTGTTTCTGCAATGGCAGCATTAACCAGTAGAACACCGAGCCCACTCAGCAGTTTCTACCGCACACACACTCTGCCCAACACCGCCACACTCCCACCTCTCTCAAACACACACACACACACACACACACACACACACACACACACACACACACACACACACACACACACACACACACACACACACACACACACACACACACACACACTCTGCCCCACACCACCACACTCCCACATCTCTCAAACACACATACACTCTGCGCCTGCACCACCACACTCTCATTTGAATAAACACACACACACACACGCACACCACACACACACACACACTCCTTATAACGTCTTTCACTCAGACACGTGCGTAAACATATCCTTTCTCTGCTGCCCATCTCACACACTCACTTATACAAACCTCCTTCTCTTCATACACATCCTTTGTTCCCCTGCTCTCCCTCCCACACAGAAGACAGGTAGGTGTGGCTGAATCTGGACCACAGACCTGTCTGTCTGTCTCTGTGTGTCTCTGTGTGTGTGTGTGTCTGTGTGTGTGTGTGTGTGTGTGTGTGTGTGTGTGTGTGTGTGTGTGTGTGTGTGTGTGTGTGTGTGTGTGTGTGTGTGTGTGTGTGTGTGTGTGTGTGTGTGTGTGTATACCTGTGCCTGCTCAGGCACACATCTCTCCATGTGTTCAAGCACTCTTTCTACGCGTTCGCATTAAGTACGTCCTCGAAACCGATAAACACTCCTGATTCATTCAAATAAATTATTCGCTCCCTATCGTACGTCATTATGGAAAATAACCAGGCTCTTGTTTTATTTTAAAAGCCTTTGGGGGGAAAAAACTAGCCAAATTGAATTCACAAGTGTGATTGTCAGGAGGAGTGCACTTCATCTTTCCATTCTCTAAACAGAGAGGCCTTTCAGCCGCCTACACCCTCTACACTCAGCACAATGGCAGAATAACGAAACATGAAAAACGGCGAGACATTAAATGATGTTTATATATGTTTATCTGAATGACTCGAGCATAAAAGTACAGCAGGAAAAAAGCACTTCACAAAAAACTTATGCAACACTAGGTTATAGGAATAATAGCAGCGTTTATTGGGGAGTGTTGGTTGTGGGAGAGAGGTATTCTGGGGAACAGAAGTAGAGACTACCTGTGTTTGAAATCGCCTCATTCCCTCTTTCAACATTTCATTTCGTGTCTCTCTGCCAGATCTGTCGTTGGTACTAGTTGCCACAGCCACAAAGTCAGAGGCCCGCCTACTTCAAATCAAATCAAATCAAATCAAATTTATTTGTACTTGACCAATCAGATGAGGGAGTGTGTTGACCTGTATACCGGCGGTTCATGGGAAATGATCGATCAGATGAGGAATTGTGATGATGCGTATGCAGGGGCAGGGACAGACAAGATACATGCTTTTATCTTGTGATCCATCAATGATTTGGTTTTTATTAGCTACAATAATAATGCCACCCGTTCTAAATGCAAAGTGGAAATCAGATGTCCTATTTAAACTCAGCTTGCAAGCTTATCCTTATGTTTGCACTTACTCACAGTTCCTTGTCTTAACCCCAAATAGGTTTACTCCAATAGCTGCATTGTTTTCTAAATGGCATGTAGACAAAACAAATTGACACATCTTGATTTTCTATTTTCTATTTAAAGTAATCCGCAAGTAACAAGTGCAGTTTCACAGAAAGGTTCACACACACAATTTATTTTTAAATTGATGATTTAAGCTGGAAAACTTCAGCCCTTTTACATTTATTAATTCAAAGTTGCAATATGCAGAAATCACTCCATTTCCTTGTTGCAAAATGTCTAATAGTTTGCCTAATTTCAGCTTGTGACTAAACAAGCAAGTATAGTGTAGAGAATCATTTTACCATCTAAACCGCTGTGGAATATATTTTCAATAACCAAACAATGTGTATTTTCCGGTGTTTGAAGCTGGTGTACAAAACCAAAAGTATAAGATGCAAAAATGAAACTTAGGAACGGGAAGCATAGAAATAGGGCCTTGAAATAGGATGGCAGATCTATAACTCACATTTCTATGTGAATTTGGACGGGATGCCCAAAAACTTACATACTGCAACTTTAACTTAACATAGCCTTGCAGTCCACCATTTCACCATTTCCTACCAGTTCCCGTCTCTGTACAAAGACGTGGGCTTCAGGCTATGGAAGAGAGCAAAACAGGTCATAATAAGAATTGATTGGACTTTTGTAGACACCCAAAGCTCTTTATAATATAAGGGGAAACTCTGCCCCCTCACCCCACTTAAATAGTAGATCTGTATGTATTTTATTGTCCCATCCACTCCTCTCTTCAAAGACAAGAGTCACTTTGTTTTACAGTAGAGTTTTTAATCAGATATGTTGTTACATATATTGTACATTATTCATATAATTGACATACATGGTGCTTTTATAGACAGTATTACATGATAGCAATACAGTTTGACATACACATTACACGTCAAATGGTATGACAGACTCTTGTAATGAGTACCATGGGATCTTTAGCGACCACAGAGTCAGGACACCAGTCCCCTCTTCCTCCATTTTATTGAGGAACATTACATTGTTAGTTAGTACTTCAAAATGATTCAAATGAAATGAATGTTGGAAAAATGTATAGAGTAAATGACAGTGATCCATCTGTGGACTTCTTATTCATTTCAGAAGCATATTTCTCTTGGGCTTTTGTGTGTCTGTCTTTCCGCTGGTGGCATCCATACGTCTTTGTGCCCACAACCTGAAATGGAAAACCATTGAATGGGAGACTTTTACTCTCCCAAATGAGTTGGGGGTTTTTTCCTGCCAAAGGCTGAGCATCTGTTGAAGGTCAAGAATATGATGTATTACTACTAGAATGAAAGGCAGCTCTATCAATCACAATAACTCTGTGCTTGGAATGGAATCCCTTATGTTAGCTCGCTAGCTCATTTTAGATGAGTAGCAACAGTTAGCTACTAGTTTCGCAATGTTATAGAATTTTAGTGACGTTGCCAATTCCTGTTCCCGAATGTATTTAGTTATTTGATCCTCAAACTTGAACTCGATACGCCATTTAGAAAATGAGGTGTTTCCCACGAAACTTAATGCGCGTCATCACACTCCCTCTTCTGATTAGTCAGGTAGAGACGGGCCTTTAGAGACGGCATACATGTCATCACACTCCCTCTTCTGATTAGTCAGGTAGACGGGCCTTTAGAGACGGCATACATGTCATCACACTCCCTCTTCTGATTAGTCAGGTAGACGGGCCTTTAGAGACGGCATACATGTCATCACACTCCTTCTTCTGATTAGTCAGGTAGGCGGGCCTTTAGAGACGGCATACATGTCATCACACTCCCTCTTCTGATTAGTCAGGTAGGCGGGCCTTTAGAGACGGCATACATGTCATCACACTCCCTCTTCTGATTAGTCAGGTAGACGGGCCTTTAGAGACGGCATACATGTCATCACACTCCCTCTTCTGATTAGTCAGGTAGGCGGGCCTTTAGAGACGGCATACATGTCATCACACTCCCTCTTCTGATTAGTCAGGTAGGCGGGCCTTTAGAGACGGCATACATGTCATCACACTCCCTCTTCTGATTAGTTGAGTAAGTGGGCTGTTTCCTGGATGGGGTTGACAGGAGGGGTGTATGTCGATGTGTGTGTGGTCTTGTTCTTCTATCCTCGTGGGGACCTGAAATCCCCAGAATTCCCCACAAGGCTGGTAAAACAAGGAAAAGCCTCCCTTGTGGAGAACCATTTTCCCCATGAGGAAAATGGCTATTTTAAGCTTAGGGGTCAGGTTGAAGGTTACAATTAGGGTTTGGGTTACAATTAAGGTTAGGGGTTAGACTTAGGCGTTAGGGTTAGGTTTAGGGGTTAAAGTTCTGGTTAAGTTTAAAGTTAGGGGTTAGGGAAAATAGGATTTTGAATTTTTGGTCCCCGCGAGGATAGAAAAACTAGTGTGTGTGTGTGTGTGTGTGTGTGTGTGTGTGTGTGTGTGTGTGTGTGTGTGTGTGTGTGTGTGTGTGTGTGTGTGTGTGTGTGTGTGTGTGTGTGTGTGTCTGTGTGGGGGAGGTTGGAGTGTGAACATGTGTGTGTGCATGTCTGTGTGTGTTGCGTGCGGAGAGTGTGTGGAGAGAGAGGAAGAGATTGAAGATAAATTTGAACAGATCTTGCAGATGATTTGGGAGCTACCTGTTTATCTTTCAAAGAACAATAGCAGACTTTGGAAAAGAAAAACGCCCTTCTCCCACCCAACACCAACAGTCTGGTTTGGCATCCATCTCTTTGTCTCTCTCTTTCTCTCACTCCATTCTCGGTGTGTGGCGCGTTTTTTTGGGCGCTCTCACGGCAACCTCTGCTGCAGAGCAAGCACAGGTGGTGGACACATTTCGATGGAAAGGTGGGGGAGGCTTTGAGCAACACATTTGTTGAATGTTATCTTAATTAAGTCCTGGGATGATGCTTGGCTTCTCCTCTCCTTCCTCCTTTTTCTGCACTTCTTCTCCCTCTTTCGCAGCTGCTGGTGTGTGTGGCAGGTTGCCGCAGTAACGGTTACTATAACAGAAACGTCCAAAACCGATGGCTTAATCCGACGACGATTGACAGGCATTGAAAACGGCTGCGAGTGTAAACAGGAACTTGAAATACAGGTGTCTCGCCCTTAGTGACACTGACACACCATTTAAACACAGGAACTATTCATGTCTAAACCCAAGGACTCTGTTGAGGGTTTAGACACTTCAAAGTGTTCCATTGGACAGAACACGTGGATGAATGTTTCATGCACATTCAGTTGGTTCTCCATTTCATGGACCTGGTTATGAGGTCACTCTATTGTACTTATGCCTGTTTTGACACACTTTTTCTTTAAAACTGAACCAATCATTATAGCCTTGATTTCTC
>NC_034182.2:147500-197500 GCF_002021735.2 Oncorhynchus kisutch | reverse complement strand
CCTTACGAGATACCCGGTCTCAGGGATAGCTAACTCTTTCCATCTCCACTGAGTTGGGTATTCCTGCCTTACGAGATACCCGGTCTCAGGGATAGCTAACTCTTTCCATCTCCACTGAGTTGGGTATATCTGCCTTACGAGATACCCGGTCTCAGGGATAGGTAACTCTTTCCATCTCCACTGAGTTGGGTATACCTGCCTTACGAGATACCCGGTCTCAGGGATAGCTAACTCTTTCCATCTCCACTGAGTTGGGTATACCTGCCTTACGAGATACCCGGTCTCAGGGATAGCTAACTCTTTCCATCTCCACTGAGTTGGGTATACCTGCCTTACGAGATACCCGGTCTCAGGGATAGCTAACTCTTTCCATCTCCACTGAGTTGGGTATACCTGCCTTACGAGATACCCGGTCTCAGGGATAGCTAACTCTTTCCATCTCCACTGAGTTGGGTATATCTGCCTTACGAGATACCCGGTCTCAGGGATAGCTAACTCTTTCCATCTCCACTGAGTTGGGTATACCTGCCTTATGAGATACCCGGTCTCAGGGATAGCTAACTCTTTCCATCTCCACTGAGTTGGAAAGAGTTAGTCTCAGGGATAGCTAACTCTTTCCATCTCCACTGAGTTGGGTATACCTGCCTTAATAGATACCCGGTCTCAGGGATAGCTAACTCTTTCCATCTCCACTGAGTTGGGTATACCTGCCTTACGAGATACCCGGTCTCAGGGATAGCTAACTCTTTCCATCTCCACTGAGTTGGGTATATCTGCCTTACGAGATACCCGGTCTCAGGGATAGCTAACTCTTTCCATCTCCACTGAGTTGGGTATACCTGCCTTACGAGATACCCGGTCTCAGGGATAGCTAACTCTTTCCATCTCCACTGAGTTGGGTATACCTGCCTTACGAGATACCCGGTCTCAGGGATAGCTAACTCTTTCCATCTCCACTGAGTTGGGTATATCTGCCTTACGAGATACCCGGTCTCAGGCATAGCTAACTCTTTCCATCTCCACTGAGTTGGGTATACCTGCCTTACGAGATACCCGGTCTAAGGGATAGCTAACTCTTTCCATCTCCACTGAGTTGGGTATACCTGCCTTACGAGATACCCGGTCTCAGGGATAGCTAACTCTTTCCATCTCCACTGAGTTGGGTATACCTGCCTTACGTGTGGAATGATCTCCAATGCACTTTCATACTGGACAAATAGGTGCCTCTGTTTAGGACATTTCAGACGGCTGTTAGGGGACCTTTTTACTGAAGAATGTGTCTTTTATGACTGTGTTTTGCTTTTCATGTATTGTTGTGTCAAATAATGTGTATTTGAATGTGTATATTGTATTCTGATGTGATTTGTTGTGTATAATAATGTGTATTTTAATGTGTATATTGTATTCTGATGTGATTTGTTGTGTATAATAATGTGTATTTTAATGTGTATATTGTATTCTGATGTGATTTGTTGTGTATAATAATGTGTATTTTAATGTGTATATTGTATTCTGATGTGATTTGTTGTGTATAATAATGTGTATTTTAATGTGTATATTGTATTCTGATGTGATTTGTTGTGCATAATAATGTGTATTTTAATGTGTATATTGTATTCTGATGTGATTTGTTGTGCATAATAATGTGTATTTTAATGTGTATATTGTATTCTGATGTGATTTGTTGTGTATAATAATGTGTATTTTAATGTGTATATTGTATTCTGATGTGATTTGTTGTGCATAATAATGTGTATTTTAATGTGTATATTGTATTTTGATGTGATTTGTTGTGCTAGACCGGTACGTCATCAGAAGAGACCTTGGTCTCAGCATAGACTTCCTGTAAAAAGAAAGATGACATAAAAACGCTCCAAACTCAGTCATCTTCTGTGTAGTTGACAATGAAAGTTGTACATGGAATCTGCTTTGTGGATTGCATGCTCTGCCTCGGCTAAATAAATAATGCACTGAACTTGACCAAAAGTCATCAACACCAAACCACAGCTTGTGAATGTCAACGTAACTCTAAAGAGCACACATTTCTCAACACAAATATGAAAACGTTCCATTCCAAATAAGGAACAGAAGTGAAGTGGAAAAGTGCCTAAAACACAAGCCACACATTGTGTCTGTGACATACAAGCATGTTAACCCTTGCAAGGCTGCTGGCACAGACGTGTGCAGACCAGCAGGCTGGAGTGTTTGTGGACATATTCAATCTCTCCCAGTCAGTTTTCTCTACGCTTTAACCCTAACGCCCCCGCGGACACCCCACGGACACCCCGCGGACACCCCGCGGACACCCCACGGACACCCCGCGGACGAATACCCGTAACATCCATCAGTTTAAGCTAGAGATACACTTCCACATCTGCAGTGAAAGATGACAGAGCTAGAGCGGTGTTTGTCAGACCATGAGACATCCCATCTGCAGTGAAAGATGACAGAGCTAGAGCGGTGTTGGTCAGACCATGAGACATCCCATCTGCAGTGAAAGATGACAGAGCTAGAGCGGTGTTTGTCAGACCATGAGACATCCCATCTGCAGTGAAAGATGACAGAGCTAGAGCGGTGTTTGTCAGACCATGAGACATCCCATCTGCAGTGAAAGATGACAGAGCTAGAGCGGTGTTTGTCAGACCATGAGACATCCCATCTGCAGTGAAAGATGACAGAGCTAGAGCGGTGTTTGTCAGACCATGAGACATCCCATCTGCAGTGAAAGATGACAGAGCTAGAGCGGTGTTTGTCAGACCATGAGACATCCCATCTGCAGTGAAAGATGACAGAGCTAGAGCGGTGTTTGTCAGACCATGAGACATCCCATCTGCAGTGAAAGATGACAGAGCTAGAGCGGTGTTTGTCAGACCATGAGACATCCCATCTGCAGTGAAAGATGACAGAGCTAGAGCGGTGTTTGTCAGACCATGAGACATCCCATCTGCAGTGAAAGATGACAGAGCTAGAGCGGTGTTTGTCAGACCATGAGACATCCCATCTGCAGTGAAAGATGACAGAGCTAGAGCGGTGTTTGTCAGACCATGAGACATCCCATCTGCAGTGAAAGATGACAGAGCTAGAGCGGTGTTTGTCAGACCATGAGACATCCCATCTGCAGTGAAAGATGACAGAGCTAGAGCGGTGTTTGTCAGACCATGAGACATCCCATCTGCAGTGAAAGATGACAGAGCTAGAGCGGTGTTTGTCAGACCATGAGACATCCCGAAAATCTGTCTTCTCACAAAATGGTCTGTAGCATCTGTAGTGTATTCAAGGTTTAAAAAGGCTTCTAAAGTTAGATTATTTTCATCAACCCCCTACATTATAATCTACACATTTCCTGTTGCTGCAGGATTAAGATACAACATCTGTAGCCCCGTCACAAATGTTCAAGCAACACTATAAAACAAACTCGGGTATTACACAGATCATTAAATGCTTTGATTAATGACTGTTTGTTCTCCAAAGCCATCATGTCATTGTGCAACCCTGTGTGTTATACACAAGCTGACTCATTCTGCAGTATACAAACTGGCCCACAGTAATGGGAGTTGCCCAGTGTTGTGGTCTGCTCAGAGTACTGACATTATTCTGCCTGGGATGGAATGGTTTGGGATGGGGGGGGGGTATGCATGCTGCCCTTTCCTGC
The DNA here is from genome assembly GCF_002021735.2 of Oncorhynchus kisutch. Lineage (NCBI taxonomy): Eukaryota > Metazoa > Chordata > Actinopteri > Salmoniformes > Salmonidae > Oncorhynchus > Oncorhynchus kisutch. The sequence continues at coordinate 193,848 of NC_034182.2, read as the reverse complement.
TAACTAGGCAGACTGGGAGAGAAAGTCAACTGGAGGAGCCTGACTGAAAACTGTACTTAGGGGCTGCGGTATTGTGAGCTGCCTGAGAGCGACTGAACTGAGGGAGGAGGAAAGGAAGGAGAGACAGAGGAGAAGGCAGACGTCTCAGGGGTCGGTCGGCGCGTTGGGAGCACACCTTATAATTATCCACATCCGCTCTGTCAGAGGAGGCCCACAGAATGGACAGATCCACCAGAGAGAGAGAGAGAGGGAGAGAGAGAGAGGGAGAGCCAGAGAGAGGTCTCTGTGGAACTCGACAGGGGTTATTATGGGTTAGCTCTACTCCAGACTGCGTTGAGTTGGAGTGCGGTTCCATGCCGAGAGAGAGTGTCTATTTTGAATGGTTCCGAGTGAATTCCGATGGCGGGCTAGTCTCTTCCCTCTATTACAGTTCCACCCATCCGAAACAGGTCACTGCGGGACGACCGGGGTCTTCATTAAGAGGTTAAAGGGCCCAGTAATTACCCCAGAGGAGAGTAACTATCAGGTTGTTTAACAAGCCTTTTAATATTCCCCCAAGCTCCGCGAGAGATGTGTGTCTTTTTTACAATCACAATAGTTTTATGAGTCCCATCTCTCATGTTGCAATGGTTCATCTCACGTTCACTGTCTTGGTCTGTCTTGCATTTTCTCTCTCTCTCTCTCTCTCTCTCTCTGTCTCTCTCTCTCTCTCTCTCTCTCTCTCTCTCTCTCTCTCACATTATCTCTCTCTCTCTCTATTTCTCTCTCTATTTCTCTCTCTCTCTATTTCTCTCTCTCACTCACTCACTCTCTCTCTCTCTCTCTCTCTCTCGCTCTCTCTCTCACACACACATTCTCTCTCTCTCTGTCTCTCTCTGTCTCTCTCTGTCTCTGTCTCTCTCTCTCTCTCTCTCACATTATCTCTCTCTCTCTCTCTCTCTCTCTCTGTGTCTCTCTCTGTCTCTCTCTGTCTCTCTGTCTCTCTCTCTCTCTCACATTATCTCTCTCTCTCTCTCTCACATTCTCTCTCCCTCTCCCTCTCTCTCTCTCTGTTCACCCACGGCCATGTGGCTTTGCACGACACCAACTCCATCATCTAGTTTGCTGACGACACCACGGTTGTAGGCCTGATAACCAACAACGAGTCAGCCTATAGGGAGAAGGTAAGTGAAGTGGCATTGTGGTGCCAGGACAACAACCTCTCCCTCAACATCAGCAAAACAAAGGAGTTGATTGTTGACTTCAGGAAGCACAGGAGGGAACACGCCCGATCCACATCAATGGGACTTCATTAGAGAGTCATCAGTTTTAAGTTCCTTGGCATCTACATCACCAAGGACTTGACAAGGACCAGTAACACCACCACTCCTGTCAAGAGGGAGCAACAGCGTCTCTAGTTCCTAAGGCTAAATTTGACATGCCACCCTGGAAACCTCTCCAAATACTACCACTGCATCAATCGAGAGCATCCTGACCGGTTGCATCCCAGCCTGGTAGAGGAATTGCTCCGTCCATGACTGTAAGGCCCTCCACTGGGGCCGTGTTCCCACTCATCCAGGACATCTAATGAAACGTTGCCTGAGCAAGGCACGCAGCATCATCAAGGACCCCACACACACCCCAGCTTTGAGTTGTTCACTCTGTTACCAACAGGCAGACGATATCGGAGCATGAGCCAATAGACTCAGAGACAGTTTATATCTACAAGCCATCAGACTGCTGAACACTTGAATTGGACTATCCACATGTACTGGACTCTCTGCACCTTATCACTCACTCAATCACTCACTCACTCACACATCTACACCCATCACAACTGCTGCTACCAGACTCTTATTCACTATTTCTAATACTGCACAATTTAAAGACTTGCTCCCACATCCCCCTTTATCTGATACATGTGTAAATATTGGACTATAAATTGTGCCTTCCTGTATAATACTTACGCTAAAATGTTTATTCTGTTCATATTCTTATATTTTATTGTTTCTTATTGGTGTTGCGTTGTCGAGGAGAAACCTGAAAGTCAGCATTTGGTTGGACAGTGTATATGATGTGTATCCTGTATATACACTATATATACAAAAGTATGTGGACACACTTTAAAATAGCTGAATCCGGCTATTTCATCCACACCTGTTGCTGACAGGTGTATAAAATTGAGCACACAGCCATGCACTCTCCATAGACAAACATTGGCAGTAGAATGGCCTTATTCAAGAGCTCAAGAGCTCAGTGACTTTCAACGTGGCATTGTTATAGGATGCCACCTTTGCAACAAGTCAGTTCGTCAAATTTCTGCCCTGTTCGAGCTGCCCCAGTCAACTGTTAGTGCTGTTATTGTGAAGTGGATACATCTAGGAGCAACAACGGCTCAGCCGCGAAGTGGTAGGCCACATAAGCTCACAGAACGGGACCGCCGAGTGCTGAAGCACGTAAAAATCGTCTGTCCTAGGTTGCAACACTCAGTACTGAGTTCCAAACTGCCAGGAGAAGCATCGCCAGCACAATAACTGTTCGTCAGGAGCTTCATGAAATGGGTTTCCATGGCTGAGCAGCCGCGCACAAGCCTAAGATGTGCAATACCAGGTGGAATAACTGGGGCTATTTTTCATGGTTTGGGCTAGGCCCCTTACTTCGAGTGAAGGGAAATCTTAACCCTACAGCATGCAATGACATTCTAGACAATTATGTGCTTCCGACTTTGTGGCAGTTTGGGGAACGCCCTTTCCGGTTTCAGCATTGCAATGCCCCTGTGCACAAGGGCCATACAGAAATGGTCTGTCGAGATCGGTGTAGAAGAACTTGACTGGCCTGCTCAGAGCCCTGACCTCAACCCCATCAAACAACTTTGGGATGAATTGGAAAGCAAACTGCGAGCAAGGACAAATCGTCCCCACAGCAATGTTCCAACATCTAGTGGAAAGCCTTCCCAGAAGAGTGGAGGGGAGAGGACCAATTCCATATTAATGCCCATGATTTTGGAATGAGATGTTTGACGAGCATGTGTCCACTTACTTTTGGTCATGTAGTCTATGACTAATAAAACATTAAACTTGAATGTGTGTGCTTGTTGTAACCTGCAGGGGTCAGTGTTTCCCAGGTTTAATACCACTGGGATGAACGTAATACAGTACAGTATGTCCAGGTTGCACTGCTGTGTGAAAGACAATGCTGTAATAACCTATACCTTGATCTGCGTTAGAGCATAATCAATTCAATGACATTGAGCATTAGAACTCATATTTGGCTAACTGTGACTTTGTCTCATGATCCATTCAATGCTTGGGACTAGTTGCGGTCTATCGACAATCTAAGCGACGTTATTGAATAAACTATAAACGATTACCTTAACTTAGACTTAAACCCAGTTACTTGCAGGAGAGAAAAAAATAATTAACTCGGATCATTACTCTGGTCTTCTGAGGACAGATCCTTCACTGGGAATGTCTCCCTGACTGACCCCACAGGGAAATCATTCACTCTGGACTCGCTTCGCCAGCCTTCCCAGGAGAAAGGTCACTCAATGTGCTTTAGTTTTTCTGTTCTTATTTTCCTGCACAAACTGCTCATTCCGCATTTGTTTGACTGTCCTTCCCGGGGACACAAACTGCTGTCCTGCACTTGTCTGAATGTCCCTCCTTGGGGAAAGAGCTCTCCTCTCGCTTGATGATCCTTCTCCTGGGAAAATGTTTACTCTGTGCTCGTTTGACTGTCCTTCACTGGAGAATTCCTCCTCGTCGTTTATTTGACTTAATTGCTATGCCAGATTCAAAGAGGGAGAGAGAATGAATGGTGCAACACTTAACAACCAGTCTCTCTCCCGCCTAGTCTACTGTAAGTCTGCCAGCACCCTTCATTAAAGCAACGCTTCCCTCCCTCTCTCATCTCCTCCTTCCCCTCTTCCCTCTCTCCCTCTCTCCCTCTCTCCCTCTCTCCCTCTCTCCATTAGCCAACGTGTGGGTGTGAACAGAAAGGTTTCAGTCGACAGGCATCAAGAGAGCCATCCAACACCTGTGGACCCCTCTACCTCTGAGACGCACACATGTACACACACACACACACACACACACACACACACACTCATGAGTATGAGCATACACAAGAGCACACACACACACTGCGCACAAACACGCACACACACACACACGGCTAACAAACACACTGCGCACAAACACACTCACGCACACTGCGCACAAACATGCACACACACACAGACACGCACACACACTCGTCATCACATTCAGCCAGGTGTCTAATTATCTGTGTCTGTGTCAGATCTGACACATCCCACCCCGGCTGAATACACACATGCCACTTTCAGTCTGAAGAGGAAATCACTAGAGAGATGGTGTTGAGTCGTCACACACACACCAAGCTGCAGCAAGAACGTTAAAGACAGACAGAGCGACAGCTTTGATGTGCTTTGGTTGGTCTGACTACACATTTCAATCACCACTGTATACAATGCAGTTCAGCTTCACCTAATGACACCTTTCATCAATGACACATCTTTCCTCCCTTGTCAGACAGCAACATGGCGTCCTGTCAGAAAAACAAGTGGGGTACATCAGAGAAGACCAGTATTGCTGTTCTAGTCAACTGACAGATGGCTCAATCTTGGGAACCGTTTTAATGAAGCGAAACACATTTTCCCATGATGCCTCTGGGCTATTCCTGGTGTAGATTGTTACCTCGGAAGGATGTGACGCGGTGGCGGCGCAGGTGGAGCTGAGTTTTACGGCGGTTTTTACAGCACACTACTTGACCCTTGACTGCACAGAGAAACATCTTCAACATAGTGCCCCCTAGAGACAGAGCAGGGTGTTACAGTACACTCCACTAATAAGAGCATGTATACATCCTGTAGAGCCATATAACGGTAGCCCAGTGGTTAAGAGTGTTGGGCCAGTAACTGAAAAGTCACTGGTTTGAATCCCAGAGCCAACTAAGTGAACCATCTATTGATGTGCCCTTGTGCAAGGCACTTAACCCTAAGTGTGCCGGTATGTCGCTTTGTAAAAGAGCGTCTGCTAAATGTATACTTTGATTAACAAAACTGCTGATAAATGTGATTTATTCTCTGATTAAAAATAACGTTATGTCAAGTTCATACAGGCCTTGCTGTGCACAAGTTAAATCTAAACTTCTCTCATTGGATTAAAAATAATGTGACACTCATTTCAAAGCAGTAACACCCCTCTAAACCAGAAGCACTCTTTTCCTCAACAACCTAACCTTATTCCCAGCCTGAGAAAAAAGGACAAATTGCCCATGTTTGTAAATTTTAGGAATGTATATTTTTTTAAAGGAGACGAAGAGAGAGAGAGAGAGAGAGAGAGAGAGAGAGAGAGAGAGAGGGGAGAGAGAGAGAAAAGGAGAGGGAGATACCACACAGCTCTCTAGCCGTGTACTTTTGGTCATGTATTGGACAAGGAACCGCAACAGCTCGCCTCTCAGACGACCGACATTAAACGAAACGTCCCAAAATATGCCAAAAATGTCTGTGGTTTATTTTAGTCCTGAGATGAAAGGTCTGCCATTACAAAGAGCTTGATTTAGTCTAGGGTGTGAGAGAGAAAGGAGAGAGCCGGCTCTGAGGTCTCTCCACAGTCTTCTACCTCAAAATAACACAGAGGGAAGGCAGAATAACATGTTGACTCGACCGACAAAAGCTCACAGGATCACCGTATGAACGGTGCCCAGCCAGATGTGTGACTGATGAGTGATACACTCACCTGGGTGGAGTCCATAGCGGACCTTATTCTATATCATAGAGACATCATGTCGGTCATGAATATTCTGTAGCGCTGTGCCCTGAACAACCCCCTGAATCCAGGGCATATCTTTTCCATATGCAGTATATCTGGTAAAACAGTACGATGTGTGTGTGTGCATACAGACCTTCTCCTAAGCAGAAGCAGAAGTACTTGTTGACTTTGGAGAATAGCTGGTAAATCGATTTTGGGGTTAATGAGAACTAGGGAGACCGGATTAACCCCTTAAAGTGTGTGTGTTCAGAATTTGCATGTCCGTTCGTGTCTATGCGTACATTGTGTGTGTGTGTGTGTGTGTGTGTGTGTGTGTGTGTGTGTGTGTGTGTGTGTGTGTGTGTGTGTGTGTGTGTGTGTGTGTGTGTGTGTGTGTGTGTGTGTGTGTGTGTGTGTGTGTGTGTGTGTGCGTGTCTCTGTGTGTGTGTATTTATGTGTTTCACGGCAGTGCAGCGGTAGTTCTGAAGGGGACAGTGGAAGGGGAAAATAAATGCGAGGGCCAATACATACATTTAACCAAGTCCCCTGTCCGCATATGGAAACAATCTGACCGTAAGGAGAATACAATCTAAGGCTAAGGAGAAATCATTATTCTAAGTGGGAGAGAGAGAAATAAAGAGAGAGGGGAAGCAGGAGAGCGAGAGAGAGAGAGAGAGAGAGAGAGAGAGAGAGAGAGAGAGAAAAAAAGATTGAGAGAATTGAAGAATTAGAGAGAAATTGATAAAAAAGGAGATACGTAGATAGATGAGCAGACAGAGAGGAAGATACACCGAAGAGTGAGAGGCATAGAAAGAAAAAAAGAAAGAAAGAAAGAAAGGAGAGACACAAAGAGGAAGAGTAACTCAGACAGCACATCATTTCTCCTGGAGCCATGCTGGCGGCTGTAGCAGAACCAGAGAAAGAATCAGAGAAAGAACCAGGGAGGCAGGGGGGAGAGAGAACATTCACACTTACCCCTGTAGGAGAGCTTTAACCTGGGGACGCTGTGCTTGGGCTCCCCCTGCCCCGGCACCACCGCCCCGCAGAACAGCAGCAACAGTACAATCCCAGGTAGGTAATCCATGGTGCTGGAGAGCTGGCCTCCAGCCCAAGGGGGGCACACACCCCACACTTGCCCAGAGAAGAGTGTCTCCCAGCCGAGTATGCAGAGACCTAGCAGTCCCTCCCTTCCCTTCCTCCTCTTGCAGCTAAAGAAGATCCACAAACCCAGGAGGGGGTTTCAGGCAGGGGGGATACAATCCTTGGTTTCAATCCCAATTCAGAGCACCGATTTGGGGCAATTTCAGCAGCGCAAGGGGGTATCACATGGCTCCCTGTGTGGAGGTCCGGGGTGGTAAACCCTCTGTGCTGTTCATATGTCCCCCTGGTAAGGGTAGGGTGATGGGGGGTCCGGTGGGAAGTGTGAGGCTCGAGCTGGTTGAGGAAGAATTCTGATTGAAATATTGAAGAGGTATCCAGCAGAGATACTGCTAATATAGATCTCTCTTCTGCTCTGCTCTCCTCTCTTCTCTTCAGTCTCTCTCTCTCTCCGCAGTCACTCACTACTAGCCTCCAATCCTGTCCACGGCTCCGCCAGACAGAGAGGGAGAGAGAGAGAGCTACACCATCCACAGGAGGGGAGGGAGAGCAGCTGAGCGAGAGAGAGGGGGAGTGTGTATGAGAGAGAGGGGGGAGGGAGTGAACTGAGCAACGTTGAAGTACTGTGAAATAGAAGAGAATCCTGTGCACATGGTTCCGTCTTCCTCTATTCTCTCTCTTCTGTTTTTCTTTCCTTCTGCAGTCCCTGGTCAGCCCCAGCACCCTTACTCTAGAGGTGTGACACATTAACAGACTCACACATGCTTACCCTCTTCTCTACCCCATGCAGTTACAGACAAACTGCATAGCATGCAACTCAGCAGGTAATCTCTGGTCAAACCTGGTTTCAAAATGAACACCATTAATATTCATTTATCTAATGCCCTATCCAATGAAAAGCAGTGAGCTGGCATTCAGGTTTAGTTAAACATGTATATTGTTCCTGGAAAGGCATGCTTCAATGAATACATGTTTGTTGTGCTGCACTTCTTTGGCGTGCAGGAGTCCAAACACATCAATTTCACTGCAAATAAAGAAGGACGTTTGTTTTTTGACTTGGAAAAACGGGTTTGATTGAATGTCTCAGACGAGAAACCTGGCCCATAAGGAAATGTGAAAACATGGCTTTCTAGTAAAGCAGGTATGTGAGAGATCCTGTCACTGCTAAAGTCATTCTATAGTAAACCTGGTCTGGGTCTGTGGCATTCCCCTTCCCCAACTCTCCACCCCTCTGCCCCTGCAGGTGTGACCCCCTCTGTTTCTTCTCATGGTTTGTGACGGCAGGCACCTAACAGCACTGAGGTGACGGTGATAAAAGCTGTGATAAACACAAGCATTTATGTGTCAGCTCACACACCTCAACACCACTGCAACAGTCACAGAACAAAAACACAACCTGGCAGTAGATACTGCATGGCTATAGTGTGTGGGGGGAGGGTGTGTGTGTGTGTGTGTGTGTGTACTGGTGTCTCTGTCCGTGTCTGTGCACCATCATATTCTCAACACTCCCAACAATGCTTTTTCCCTCTTAACAACTCCACAGAATGTGTGTGTGCACGTATGTGTTCCCAAGTGTTTGTGTGTGTGTGTCTGTGTCTGTCTGTGTGTGTGTGTGTGTGTGTGTGTGTGTGTACGTACTTGTACCCGAGTGTGTATGTGTATATGTGCACTCCCACTCCCTCATACATCATCACCCCTTTAGTCTAAACAGGCTTTTTAGATGTTTACCCACAACAAAGAATGTGCAGATAGACATGAAAGGATCTCTCTCTCTCTCTCTCTCTCTCTCTCTCTCTCTCTCTCTCTCTCTCTCTCTCTCTCTCTCTCTCTCTCTCTCTCTCTCTCTCTCTCTCTCTCTCTCTCTCTCTCTCTCTCTCTCTCTCTCTCTCTCTCTCTCTCTCTCTCTCTCTCTCTCTCTCTCTGTGTGTGTGTATCTGATCTATTGTGGGGATTAATACCTGTATTAAATACCTGTATTAATCCCCACTGGGAGCAGGGAGGCGAGATATGCCGCAACACGCCTAGACAGCCCGCCCTTTAGGAGATGCTGCCGGCAGCAGCAACAGGACCCATCGCCACCAATCTATTTGTGATGCCTTGGGCAGGAAGGGAGTGCTGTGCTGCTGAGTAAGGACGTCTTAATAAATCGTGACATGTTGTTGACCGCATAATGAGCAGTCATTGACAAGGAGCTTCCAGAAGCTTTCAGAACCTGCCGGGTAAAAATAGAAGAGAGACACCCTATACCCCGGTGTGGAGGTACAGTAATACAGGGATGGACCCTATACCCAGGTGTGGAGGTACAGTAATACAGGGATGGACCCTATACCCAGGTGTGGAGGTACACTAATACAGGGATGGACCCTATACCCCGGTGTGGAGGTACAGTAATACAGGGATAGATCCTATACCCCGGTGTGGAGGTACAGTAATACAGGGATGGATCCTATACCCAGGTGTGGAGGTACAGTAATACAGGGATGGACCCTATACCCCGGTGTGGAGGTACAGTAATACAGGGATGGATCCTATACCCAGGTGTGGAGGTACAGTAATACAGGGATGGACCCTATACCCAGGTGTGGAGGTACAGTAATACAGGGATGGACCCTATACCCAGGTGTGGAGGTACAGTAATACAGGGATGGACCATATACCCCGGTGTGGAGGTACAGTAATACAGGGATGGATCCTATACCCAGGTGTGGAGGTACAGTAATACAGGGATGGATCCTATACCCAGGTGTGGAGGTACAGTAATACAGGGATGGACCCTATACCCAGGTGTGGAGGTACAGTAATACAGGGATGGATCCTATACCCCGGTGTGGAGGTACAGTAATACAGGGATGGATCCTATACCCAGGTGTGGAGGTACAGTAATACAGGGATGGACCCTATACCCAGGTGTGGAGGTACAGTAATACAGGGATGGACCCTATACCCCGGTGTGGAGGTACAGTAATACAGGGATGGATCCTATACCCAGGTGTGGAGGTACAGTAATACAGGGATGGACCCTATACCCCGGTGTGGAGGTTACAGTAATACAGGGATAGGATCCTATACCCCGGTGTGGAGGTACAGTAATACAGGGATGGATCCTATACCCCGTGTGGAGGTACAGTAATACAGGGATGGATCCTATACCCAGGTGTGGGAGGTACAGTAATACAGGGATGGACCCTATACCCAGGTGTGGAGGTACAGTAATACAGGGATGGACCCTATACCCAGGTGTGGAGGTACAGTAATACAGGGATGGACCCTATACCCAGGTGTGGAGGTACAGTAATACAGGGATGGATCCTATACCCAGGTGTGGAGGTACAGTAATACAGGGATGGATCCTATATACCCAGGTGTGGAGGGTACAGTAATACAGGGATGGACCCTATACCCAGGTGTGGAGGTACAGTAATACAGGGATGGATCTATACCCAGGTGTGGAGGTACAGTAATACAGGGATGGACCCTATACCCAGGTGTGGAGGTACAGTAATACAGGGATGGATCCTATACCCAGGTGTGGAGGTACAGTAATACAGGGATGGATCCTATTCCCAGGTGTGGAGGTACAGTAATACAGGGATGGATCCTATACCCAGGTGTGGAGGTACAGTAATACAGGGATGGACCCTATACCCAGGTGTGGAGGTACAGTAATACAGGGATGGATCCTATACCCAGGTGTGGAGGTACAGTAATACAGGGATGGATCCTATACCCAGGTGTGGAGGTACAGTAATACAGGGATGGATTCTATACCCAGGTGTGGAGGTACAGTAATACAGGGATGGATCCTATACCCAGGTGTGGAGGTACAGTAATACAGGGATGGATCCTATACCCAGGTGTGGAGGTACAGTAATACAGGGATGGATCCTATACCCCGGTGTGGAGGTACAGTAATACAGGGATGGATTCTATTCCCAGGTGTGGAGGTACAGTAATACAGGGATGGATCCTATGGGGACAGCCCATCACAATATGGAGCCCAGTTCAAAATGCATGAAGACCTATCATCTCATCATGGTAACTTTTGTTCTTGGTACAGGTAGGCCTCCTGCAGCATAGTCTATGTATGGTACAGTAATATAAAGACTGAATGCCATCTACATCTGGCTTTTGGGGGTCACCTTCCTTTTTATATATATATGTATTTATTGTAGCTGCAGAGTGTTAAAACAGCCAATAACTCGAATATAGTTGCTTTTAATCAGCGCACGCAAGCACTCTCTCACAGTCTTTCTCTCTCTCTCCATCAACTCCAAAGAAATTGTATCCAAAATAGATAATCCCATACTAGATTGATATATAGCCCGATATATAGAGGTCCTAGCCTCCATCTTTCAGGTAATACATTCAATGCAGTATTAGCCTTATATTTAGCCAATTGATAATGCATACTTAGCTTCTAACTTATAACCTCTGTCTCTTGCACAACACACACACCTGTGCTCCGCTGGTCTCTCTCCTTAAAAAAGGCCCCTAGGCTCTTGGAGTCCCGAGCAGGAAAAGCTAGAAAATAATAGCTTGCTGGACATAACGCAAGTTGTTGTTAGCTGAATGTTAGATACAGCAGCCAATAGAACTCCCCGGTAGTTTGAAAGAAGAGAGAACGCGCGGTGGAAAGAAGAGAGAACGCGCGGTGGAAAGAAGAGAGAACGCGCGGTGGAAAGAAGAGAGAACGCGCGGTGGAAAGAAGAGAGAACGCGCGGTGGAAAGAAGAGAGAACGCGCGGTGGAAAGAAGAGAGAACGCGCGGTGGAAAGAAGAGAGAACGCGCGGTGGAAAGAAGAGAGAACGCGCGGTGGTGGTCGGCTATAGCACGTATTTATTCAGACCCATAACCATTCAGTCTTTGTGAGGAGAAGTGAAAGCCTTCTGCATCTAATTCTAGTTCCTTATTATTCAACGATGTCATTAGAATGATGAAGATAAGGACAACAAAACGTATTTCATTTAACTGTTGAACGTGAGGAAGGACTGGAGCAACTCTAGTGAGAAAGTGGAGGTAGGCTAATAACATCAGGGGAAATATTATGAAAGATATATAAAGGGCTAAAATGGACCACGTTCTTATTTCCCCTCATCCATTGTTTTGGTACCCTTCCCCAGACCCGTGCCTCGACACAATTCTGTCTTGGAGCTCTATGGACAATTCCTTCGAACTCATGACATGGTTTTTGCTCTGACATGCACTGTCAACTGTCTGACCTTATATAGACATGTGTGTGCCTTTCCAAGTCATGTCCAATCAACTGAATTTACCACAGGTGGACTCCAATCAAGTTGTAGAAACATCTCAATGGTGATCAATGGAAACAGGATGCACCTGAGCTCAATTTCGACTCTCGCAGCAAAGGGTCTGAATACTTATGTAAATAAGGTATTTTTGTTTTTTATTTGTTATAAATTTGCAAACATTTCTAAAAACCTGTTTTCGCTTTGTCATTATGGGGTACTGTGTGTAGATTTATGATGATTTTCTATTTATTTCATTCATTTTAGAACAAGACAGTAATGTAACAAAATTTGGAAAAATTGGGTCTGAATACTTTCCGAATGCACTGTATGCGTCAGCCTACTAATAATAAAAAAGGCCCTATTATATTTCCAAATTCAAATGAAATTCGCTAGTCTATACTTGTAACTTTTTAGGCCGCATGTGCAGCACCAGAATCACATGTTCTCTCCCTTCTTTATCATGGTTTGAACGACGCGTGTAATTCCAGTCCATATATAATACAGTATAATACAGTACAGTAATACAGGTCACACTGATAAAGATTAGCCTACTGGAGCTAGTTTCATTAATTTACCCAAGAGAGCATATACCTAGCTATATCTATGGGCTTTTATGTTTTTTGACGTGAGTAATGTGCGGTAGCCTATACCATATACAGTATGTATTTAATAACGATAAAATCATTTGGGCTTTTTTGGGCTTGGGCTCATTAAACGTCTTTAATGTAGGGCTCATTAAACGTCTTTAATGTAGGGCTCATAACATGTATTTAATGTAGGGCTCATAACATGTATTTAATGTAGGGCTCATTAAACGTCTTTAATGTAGGGCTCATAACATGTATTTAATGTAGGGCTCATTAAACATCTTTAATGTAGGGCTCATAACATGTATTTAATGTAGGGCTCATTAAATGTCTTCAATGTAGGGCTCATAACATGTATTTAATGTAGGGCTCATTAAACGTCTTTAATGTAGGGTTCATAACATATATTTAATGTAGGGCTCATAGCATGTATTTAATGTAGGGCTCATTAAATGTCTTCAATGTAGGGTTCATAAAATGTACTTAATGTAGGGCTCATCAGGCTCAGGTAGCATCAGGCTTGAATTTTAGATCAGAGCTCTAAACAAATCCAGATATACACCTACTTATATACCAGGTTACCCGGGAGAAAAGGGGCTTATTCTCGGGATAGAACATTTGTAAAATATCAGGAAAATATTTAGCCCTAGTGTGTGTGTGTGTGCATTTGTTGCTGTGGGTGTGTATGCATGTGACATGAGCCCACGGATGACCATGTGCTTGTGAGTGTGTGTATGACCCTCCACCAGCCCTTCCACAGAGCAGGACCTAGGATATGACCCACCAGTCACACCCTACACCCTACCTCCTACACCCTAGAAGAGTACTAACTGCACCACTCACATCCTAACTGGAAGTTTGTGACCCCAACTTCCTGATGACGCAATGGCTCTCCCATAGAGATGGATAGAAGATTCATCTTTGTATCTATGCCATTATAGCTTCTGTGACAGCATGGGCGGCGCAATTGAGGCCATTTTGAAGTTGTTTTCTTCTTCACGATTGGCTGATCCCTCCTGATGACCAAGTTGGAAATGACTCCAACAAGGTCACTCTGAGGGATAAGCCAATTAAGTTAGAAGTCCCATCAAGTTGACTACATTAAAATGTTTGAAGCCTTCAATGGCGCTGCCCATGCTAATACAGCCTTTTGGCCACTAGAGGCTTCTATCATTCTCTATGGTCTCTCCCTATACAATATTACTAATAACCATGCCGATAAGTGACGTCTGTGGTTCAAGGTTCCACATGGTGTGACCATCGTTCCCTTCCTGTTCCAGGGTTTGCACTTCCTGTTTCCGTCCGACTCCCACTCAGGTCACTGGAGGTCTCACTACACCCCCCTCTCAAATGACACGAGTCAGCTGATAACTGTCAGCATCACAGTGTGTGTGTGTGTGTGTGTGTGTGTGTGTGTGTGTGTGTGTGTGTGTGTGTGTGTGCGTACGGGAAAGGATGGTTGGTAACAGTAGCTGGGGTGGTTGGCTGGTGTTATGACAGATCAACCTTGCTCACTTCCCTCTGTGTGACGGTAGAGTGGAAACCAAGGCCATGCAGCTCCCTTTTATTTGGCATGTTCAGGCAGACACGATGATACCCACAGGATTAGAGTTCCTGCTATACAATATGACACAATGAAAGACATACAATATGAGAGGACTATTGGTGAGACAATGACTGATCATTACTACATGCATGCTTAATAAAACGGTTGGTAAGTCCTACCTATAGAGTTAGATGATAATCCACACGGTCGAGACCACACGGTCGAGTACTTTAGTACTTAAGGCTTACCGAAGAACTACGATGCACTGCAAGGCAGATGTCCCAAAAGGTCCCGGATGTCAAAACATAATTCACAATCAAACATTAGTCAATGTTTTAGTCTACAAGGACAATATCTGCTCAGCTCATTATAAACGTAAGCAATACGTGTATAGTGAAACTGGCGTCTTTCGGAGTCAGTCTAAACACAGGAATATATCACAGGAAATGGTCCCTGAAACAGCGTCCCCAGCTACCGCGTGAAACTGTCAACCTGGGGCTCATAACGTTATTAAACTCCAGACACGGAGCAGTGTTGTGATAACTTTAACAGAGTACTGACTACAACATCTGTATGGAGGATGGACAGATGGAATGGAATGACGGACATACAGAATACCGGGGGCCAGAAAGCCAGGTCCACTCTGACATGAAGGACACATACAGAATACCGGGGGCCAGAAAGCCAGGTCCTCTCTGACATGAAGGACACATACAGAATACCGGGGGCCAGAAAGCCAGGTCCACTCTGACATGAAGGACACATACAGAATACCGGGGGCCAGAAAGCCAGGTCCACTCTGACATGAAGGACACATACAGAATACCGGGGGCCAGAAAGCCAGGTCCACTCTGACATGAAGGACACATACAGAATACCGGGGGCCAGAAAGCCAGGTCCACTCTGACATGAAGGACACATACAGAATACCGGGGGCCAGAAAGCCAGGTCCACTCTGACATGAAGGACACATACAGAATACCGGGGGCCAGAAAGCCAGGTCCACTCTGACATGAAGGACACATACAGAATACCGGGGGCCAGAAAGCCAGGTCCACTCTGACATGAAGGACACATACAGAATACCGGGGGCCAGAAAGCCAGGTCCTCTCTGACATGAAGGACACATACAGAATACCGGGGGCCAGAAAGCCAGGTCCTCTCTGACATGAAGGACACATACAGAATACCGGGGGCCAGAAAGCCAGGTCCACTCTGACATGAAGGACACATACAGAATACCGGGGGCCAGAAAGCCAGGTCCTCTCTGACATGAAGGACACATACAGAATACCGGGGGCCAGAAAGCCAGGTCCACTCTGACATGAAGGACACAGTTGATTCCAACATAGAAAGGAAACCACATTTGTCAGGACGGACGGAAGCCCTGAAGGACATACCAACTGTTGGGTGGCCGGACAGACAGGTCCACTCAAACTAATACATGAAGACACAGTTGATTCCAACCTTGAAAGAAAGCCATGTCCATCCACTTACCGTCCAGGTCAAGTGTTGCCACCTGTTTCAGCAGCACCATGCTCTTTTTCCTCCCTCCCTTAATCTTCCCCTTCAGACAGGGCGGTGGTTTCACTTGGTTTCATTAAAAAGCCACTCCAGAGCTCATTACTAATGCTCCTTCTGAACCGGAATGGCCGCCCAACCTCTGCGGAGGGAAATGGGAGTTTCCCTCTCATTTCATCAGTGCTCAAAAGGTCAAAGGTCGACCTTCGTTTTACAATTGGGGCGCACCCCCCATCGCGTGAGTGACGGAGGTTGGGTAATGTCTTTCAGCGGCTCTTCCACCTACACACACATTGATGGATGGCCGCACGCACGCGCGGACACAAACATTTTCCACATCCACTCAGAGAAAGTGCATCCAAATGACTGTGAAAATAAACAATCAAAAAGTGTAGCCACATTGCACCATGGGAGAGGAACCACAGTGGGTTGTTGTGGGAAGTGGTGCCTCGTTGCGAGCAAGAGAGAGAGAGAATGAGTATTTATTTATCAGTGAGATGTTTCCATCCATCTCCTTGACGGAAGACTCCCACTGAGGTGCTCCCACAGATGTGTACGTTGCTCCATCCTCCCGTTGATGGGATATGGGAGGTTCAGGAAAATGATTTACAAGAAAGGAGGATGTTTGAGTGAAAAAAGAGACACTGATTCATAAAATTGAACTATATATTGAGCATTGTAATAGGTTGACGTATTCTGAGGAGGGGGAAGCTGTGGATTTTGAGTATGAGTGTTCCATACAGATTGGTTTTCTCCCTTGAGTGAAGCAGTTAAACAGAGTCAGTTTAAACTTTGCGATTATTGCTCCATTACTAGTTTGACATAAAAGATAAGCAAGGCCATGGAGATTTTCCTGAAAAAGGGACGCTGAGCATAAGCATATGGATTCCTAATCATAAGCTACATCATACTAATACACTTTAATATGGCTAAATACATCAAACTAGCTTCTTCTACCCTGAACTTTCAACAGCACCGTTCAAAGTATACAGATTTAGTTTAGTGGGACCGGGGACATCCGAAGGACTGAGCGAGCTCAACTCCAGGATGAAAGACAACAAGACCCCTGCTATTGTTTTGCCCAGAAAAGCTTTATCGATGCGGAAAGGTCCAAGAGGGGGGTTCTGAAGGGGGGAACTAATCCATGACCCGGAGGTTCCCTTTAAATCTCATGTATATGTAAATTGTCAAAGCAGCATCGGTGGGCCGGTTTAACTCGGGGATGAGCTGAGACAACAGAAGAGCGCTCATTATTCCCCTATGTAACCTAATCAGGCAGCTTAGGCTTGCAGAAATCCCCCTCCCTCCCTGGCTGGTCAAGGTGAATAGGACCTCAGAGATTCTCCAAAGAGCATTAACTTCTCTGCTTGGCTGCTGAAATTAAAATGTAACCTAATCAAATCAAGTGGGAGTATTTGCACCAGGGTTAATGATGCCACTGATACCCTTACAGGGACCTTGTTTTGAGGTGAAACCACCCGCTGGCACCAGCCATGTTAGAAGCTAGCACAAGGAATGCCTACTTTCTCAAAGTCTATCACTATTTTGGGGGGCCAAAACACTCAATTGTAACCAAGGAATTCAATGGTAGGAGTAGGACAATGTTTAGCACACTCACTGTAGGGTTTTAGAGATAAGCAGCATGTTATTATGCACACCTGGTTAAAATGGTATGTTCAGTGCATAATATTAGAAATATGTATCTGATTGGATGCGCATAGCTAAATTGGCAGGCCCTCATTGGTTGTTGGCCAGGGTATTCAAGTGTGCTACCTTAGAGTGGGTGCAGATGGACTCAGCTTGGAAACGGCTATGTTTTATCTGCTGTCATGTTGGAAATAAACCGTCTTTGTGATGTTAATGCTTTATACTGTTGAGTTTCTCTTTGCAATAACTAAAAATAACCCTGCTTCCTTTAACTGGGGATGCAACACTCACAAGTGATCTTTAGTTTAGATTTGGAGAAACAAACAAGAAATAACACTTCAGCCAACACGATCTTCATCAGGTTGTGAGCGTTACCTTATTGCTACAGCTGTTGGAGCCTATTTCTCTGTCCAGCCGCTGTGCCCAAAACGGAATACGGCATCCCCAATGAACCAGACAAGTCAATGAAACAGACAGATCATTGAAACGCAAAGAATGTTGTATGTTGGAATTACGTTAACAGGCTGACAACTAACACATCTAAATGGACACCAACATGAGGCGACATGCATTTGAGGTAAACATGCCTTGTGTGCTTTGTGGTCATACGATCCGAGCCACTTGACCTGGAGCACTCTGGGAAATACGGTTAAGAATAAGTGGTGTCTATCAATCATCGGTCTTGCGCGTCATAAATTCCACTTGTCATGGTGACAGTGTCTGTGTGTCTCTCTTGGGGCTTGTCTCTGGGTAGACGGGGGCAGACAGAATGACACAGCACTCCATCCTGCCATTCTATTAAATATTTACATGCTTGTGAAACATATACAACTAACCGCCGGCGCTCGCATTACCACTCCGGCAGAGGAGTCATATTTAATATGGCTCAGAGATTTTTCCAAGAATATGGCTATCAAGAGAAGACAGGCTATGTGCACACTGCCCACAAAATGAGGTGGAAACTGAGCTGCACTTCCTAACCTCCTGACAAATGTAAGAACATATCAGAGACACATATTTCCCTCAGATTACACAGACCCACAGAGTTCAAAAACAAATCCAATTTTGATAAACTCCCATATCTACTGGGTGAAATACCACAGTGTGACATCACAGCAGCAAGATTTTTGACCAGTGAAGAACAAACACCATTGCAAATACAACCTATATTTATGTTTATTTATTTTTCCTTTCATACATTAACTATTTGCACATCATTACAACTCTGTAGAGAGAGAGAGAGAGAGAGAGAGAGAGAGAGACAGAGAGAGAGAGAGAGAGACAGAGAGAGACAGAGAGAGAGAGAGAGAGCGATAGAGAGAGAGAGAGAGAGAGAGAGAGAGAGAGAGAGAGAGAGAGAGAGAGAGAGAGAGAGAGAGAGAGCGATAGAGAGAGAGAGAGATAGAGAGAGAGAGAGAGAGAGAGAGAGAGAGAGAGAGAGAGAGAGAGAGAGAGAGAGAGAGAGAGAGCTATAGAGAGAGAGAGAGAGAGAGATATAGAGAGAGAGAGAGAGAGAGAGAGAGAGAGAGAGAGAGAGAGAGAGAGAGAGAGAGACAGACAGACAGACAGACAGACGAACGGACGGACAGAGATTTAGGAATGGGGATTTTTAGACAGAGTGAAGGTTCAATTCCCAGGCGGGGAAGGAAGCTGTACTTGTATCTCTTGGTAAACTGTCATAATTTACTTTTTTAAATAGTTATCCCACCAGTTTAATAGAACACATGGGGAAAACATACCTGAGCTTAAGTCTGTCTGCTGGCTGTCACAATGCATTAGTGTGTCAACTTTGACCTTGAGAATGTGTCCCTGTGAGAAAAATAAGCATGTCACTAGATGCATTAGACATGTATTTTAGCGCAGTCATTCAGATGTTGCAGGTCTGACTCATCGTGCATCATCTCACATCTGTAGGGTTGCTCTCGCTCTCCATCATTACATACTTGTTTCCATCCCGAGAAATCTCTGAGTAAAATGGTGGCTTGTTTCCTGTGGATGTTGAACGTCTCCTCGCAGAGTCACAGATGCATGGTGGCATTCGGGTGACTCAACCGCCCCACACTTCGTCGTGGTGATTCGGCCCGGCTGTGGGATACAGGCCCCACTTCCATCCCCAGAGAGAAAACATTGCTGTGTTTTATCAAGAGAAGAATAACCAGTCAGGCCAGTGCCGGTAGTAGAGGGCTGAGTAACCTAGCCCAGGGGTGGCAGAATCTTCCGTCACCTTCCATTAGTTAACTCCCCATTTTCCTCAGATAAAAAGGGGCTAATTTCAGGGATATTCATTGCAACAACATAATTAACTTATTTTATTTATTGTTCTAGGTCGTTCCCAGAGCCATTAGCACAATATTATCAGTGCAAGTGTCTGGGAGAGGTCTCACCTTTTACCAGTACCCCAAACAGCTCACAGGACCTTGGGTCACTCAAGTCTGCAGTATGTCTGCCTATTGAAGTGGCTCAGGTCTACTCTAGTCTGTTTTATGCTTTGTTATGCGATCCAGGTCAGGTCACTTGGCTACTTCAAAACAACACTGTGACCACAGAGATGTATTCTCCAGTCATCACTCATATTTTGCCTCATATCCACCCAGTTTTACTGCAGTCCTCGGTCCTAGAGGAACCTGTGTGAATATGAACCATCTGTGTAAATAGAGACTTGTGACAGGCTGCCAGTGAGCGATGGGTCCCACCTGTACTGACGCTTTAAAGCCCTGCACGGCATTCTGAACGGCATTCTGGGAAGGTCTCTTGGGGGTGTTTAAACTGTTGGTGTGCACTTACATGTGCTCATATATGCACTGTGATATGTGTACACTCATGCAGATGAATACAGTACACTAACTCATACACAGCCATACCAATGCACATACACACCTACACAAACACAGACCAACAGACCCACAGACCACACATACATACATACAGAAATTAGTCTCCAGCCAGGTTAGATAAACAACTTCACAATAGTCCAGACAGAGTCACTGTCAATTAGAGTAATGGTGGAAATGACTCTGCATGCGTCAGTTGCCGCAGGAGATGACTGAAGGACATCTCTGCATGCTAATGACTGATGGCTCCTGCCATCGCCTCTCTCTCCCCGGAGCAATCACACTCCCGCAAATTGATGTTTCACATTTGATGTCCCTCAGACACCTTGTAAATCAAGTGTTATTGACAGACATGAGGGATGAAATGCAAGGCGGTGCAACTTAACAACTCCATCAGAGCCAGGTCCATTAAGACATCCTAGGTGACCAATTACGCTCCAAACACCTGCTCAACAAACAGATGTTTTGGGTACAAACTCTGTTAATAAGCTGATTGTATGGATGCTGTATTTTATTGATGTCCCAATATGCTTTCTTGTTAATTCACACAATATGATAATACTTTTTCACATGTTAAACTTTGTTCAAGGATCAGAGAACAAGCCTGACAATTTAATCAAATATCCATAGTAATTCATCATTTTTTTCCGATTTGAGATTTCCCAACAACTCCCAGAGGTTACGCCCTTCTCTATTACAGAACTTTCTATAAGCTGTCAGAAGTCTTCTCATTCCCAGGTGACCAATACAGAAGAACTTCCTGGTTCCTACAACTCTTCGCTATCTGCTTCCCAGACTTCATTCCTATATGACATCAGGGATTTCCCCCCTCAACTCCAACTGGCCGGGAACTGGGAACCGCTCACACTACTGGTATCTGACCATAAAATATATTGGACAGATGGATTCAAAGCACTATCCTCAGAGTGATTAGGTTTCATTATACCAAATGAAACACCCCATTAGGCTTTATTGTCCTATAATACATGTCTTGAAAGAGGGTCTTCAAGTACAAAAAGGTGGGCCCAGGGATCACAAGGAGGATGACATTGATGCTGACTCTGGGAAATGTGCACGCTAACCAGAGAGAGAGAGAGGGGTGGAAAAAGAGAGAGGGGTAGAGAGAGAGAGAAAGGAGAGAGAGCATTCTGAATTTAAAATACATGTCCCTGGCATGTGTCTGTTTCACTGATCCCGAGACCTTGTTCAATTAAATAAGATGGTATGTCGTTTGTGTCTTCTGTTTTTGGACTATATTCAGTCCATCTGGGGCCTCTTTGGGAGTGTTTTACCCCTTTTTCTCCACAATTTTGTGATATCCAATTGGTAGTCGGGAGTGTTTCTGCGGCTCAGTTTTTTTAGCAACACAAAGACCCAGATTCAACAGCCCTATAGCTGGAGGAGACACCAGACAAAAACAGGGCAACCAGATCTGTGGTGGCTGTGGTCACATTCAAACAGTTTTTCTACGAGTTAAGATGACAAACAGAGGCCTTTTATGACAAAGTCCTGACAAGCTGACAGTAACTGATACCCATCTAATAGGATAATCCTCCATCCCAATAATTTACCACTTTGGAAACATAACATTTCCTCAGCCATGTCGGTATGCGAAGCCCAGAACGCAAAGTGATATTTTGTTATCAGCACAAGTCCAGAAATTATTAGGGCTTTCAGAAACTGTAATAGTGGAATGGGGAGTTGGGGTGGTGGGGGCTTGTTAGAAAATCGACACTGCGGCCAAATGCATAGTCGTCCCCAGCTGAGCTTCATGGCAGAGGATCAATCCCATTCCTCTCTGAGTCCGAGTTCCTTTTCTCCTTTTCTCTCTCTCGCTGTCAGCCAGACGTTTGAGGGAACTGACGCACGGCAGCTTTGAAAACAGCCTCTGGTCCTGCTGGTGTGAACTGGGCCTGTCAGCTTCAGAGACGGACCGTTCATCTGCTCCACACACGCTGTGCCGCTCGCGCTGTACTCAGAACAGCCCTTATTGTGTCAGCCAGAAAGAACCAACAAGATACTGTACAATACTGCCATTCCAGTTCTTCAGATGTGGAGATTTGAGTGGCAGGCTGCTGGAAGGTTTTCTGGGAGGTTTTCTATTAGATGGATACAGTAGGCTCTGGTAATGGAATAGATACCGATGGATAAAATGAATCAAGCAGATACTTCATAATACGTGCAGACACATGAATCATACCTTTGAAGATGTGTGATACTAACGGTGTGGAAAACCACACTAGTCACCTGCCATGGTGAATGAAGCCTCACGCCACCACAGCATTAGCATTGTGGGATGTGAAAGGTCCCCCTCGGTTTCCACCAACTGTTTTAAAAACCTCTGAAGCATGCGTTCTATTCATTGGCTCATCTCACTGACAATGCTGCATCCGGGCCAACTTTTCCCTTTACTAGCTGTCTGTTTGTAAAGCAAAAAGAAAACACAAATAAAAGAGAGAAAGAAAACCTTTTTGTGAGGCTCACACACATGTGGCCATTAACATTAGAGCAGTGCCTGGGACAATGTTAGTTCAGAGATAACCCCAGGCCCCAAAACCATCCCAACATCCTGTTTTTTACTGATTGGGGGTTGACAATAGTCGCATCTCTCTCTCTGTGTTTTTGTTCTGGGTTGATTGTTGTTGGATGATGGGTGAAGCAGTGCCCTCTCGTTTCCCTCAGATGTTCGGGAGGGATTAGCCCGTTAGCTCAGCAATGTTTTTGGTGGATTTCACCCCTAAGCTCTGTGCTTCTGTCACACTGTGGTGAAAGACAGCCTGTTGGTATTGGCTCAGAACGCCCTCTGACTCACTCGCACAGGTGCACTATGGGGAAATGATTCCACTTTACACAGAGCAGCACAACACATGCCATCTCTCTCTATCTATAATCTACCCACTGGGCACATATGTCAGTTCAACATCTAGTTTTAATTTACATTTGGTTGACTTGTCAACTAACGTAAAGTCAACCAAAAATGTCACCATTGGATTTCGGTTAAAAGTTGTTGATGACTTTTTGCAAATCCAATCAGTTTTCTACATTGATGCAACATCATCAGATTGATTTGTCTGGTTGAAATGAAATGGAAACAACATTGGTTCGACCAGTTTTTGCTCAGTGGGAAAAACCAAACATCACTCAAGTTTCAGCATGAAAAGCCTGATTTGGGGAAACACATTGAATTTACAGAATTTAGCATTTTTATGGCTTTAAACTTGAATCCTTTAAAAAGGGCTAAGAAACTCAAAGCAAACTACTCTGTTTCTACTTTGGTTACAGGACTTAGCACCGTGGACAGGTTTATTCTCTGCTGCTAATCCGGTTGTGATTACCACGTCTTATTGTTGTACAGGAGGGGATCATGTTAAAACAACAATTGTCAGCAGGAAAAATGTCAGTGTAAACCTACAGCACAAAACAAGACACGCCCTTGGCCTCCACATCTCTTACCTTGTACAATCACTGCCATTATTCACACTGAATGGAAGGATGATGTTGTACATGTCAACACAACATGGTGCGGCTCTCGGCCATGGCTCATAAAACCTACAAGCTCTCAGTCTCACGTCAGAATTACACGTTCACCCATGTTTTCCAAACGTAACATTTCAACTAGTTTAAGGTTAAGTTAAGGCATAAACATCAAATGGTTAAGGTAAGGGTTCATGTTTGGGATAGGCTTAAAACAAAAATGTAAAAAACAACTTTCTATTGCTGGATTCAAATGGACAACCTTTGGAATCAGAGGCAGGACACTTACTCGAAGGTAACAGCGCTCACTGTTGCCCCTAGTGGCCAGTTTCCACGTCATCTCCTGGCGTCCTCAGACATGGATGGACTTTGAATACTGACTTGTATCAGGGGTGACCTGCCTGTATAAAACACCTGCATGCTACAGGTGTGTATATTATGTGGGTGATTAACATCATGTAATTAACATTAATCTCCGGCAGCTACTAATGACATTCATAATTGCCAACATGAGGCATGTTTAACTAGCATAAGTTGTTTAAGTGTATGCTTGGAGGCAATGTGTTTGAATGCTTTGAGGTAACACTCTCTTCCACAGTATGGAAAACAGCCCTGTATCTTGCCAACTCCATTGATCCCATAATGCATCAGATTAGCCGGTTGGCCACAAAGGGAATTAATATATATATTTATATTTACAGAAACGATCAGCGGTTTACCGGCCAAAACATCAGATCATGACTGTCAGGGTCAGGTGAGATCTCATCATTGGGGTCTCCCTTCCCTACCTGTCCCTACCACAGGGGCTGGTAGCAGCGTCGGCAGTGACCAGGAGTGGTCAGCTAACCATTTCGACCCAGGGGAGCGCTTCTGAAGAAGGGGGATTACCTTGATCCAGCCCCCGACACTCCAGACCCAAACAAAAGATGGAACTCCTGAGCTCAGAGCCCCTCGGGCCCCCAGGTGCGTTAATCCCATTCCAGCTGGACACAATCCGTCTGGCCGGAGCCCACACTGAGGCACTAAGCTCCCATAAGAGGCTTGGAGGAGAAGTCAGACAGCTCGTCAAGGATGAGGACTTAATTAGCCATGCAAAGTCAACCTGGCTAATTGAAAAAATCTCATCGAGTGGCGTCCCAAGAGAGAAGCGCGCTCTTGTTTCCTTCGTCCCAAGGTGTTTTGTTGCTTTGTGCCGAGAAATGCCAGAGATGTGGATGAGGTACCCTGCTGCTTCACATGTAGGCCGAGTCCAAAGGAATTCTGATGAGAGCCAAGGCTTTGCCAACATACTGGATCTTGGACTTCTACAGCTAGTCTGGCATGACTTGATTCATCTATGGGGTATGGACATTTTATTAGAGCAGATATGGAGGGATTCTTGTCTAATTATGTTATTGTGGTCAAAAGGAGTATTTGAAGAGTTCACACAAACACATTAGCCAGTGTCTGTGTGTGCACCAAGGAGTATCTGGAACCATTGAGACATATCACTAGAGTTAATTATCTTGTTTGTTTATCCAAGGCGAGTTGATGTCAGAACTCAGTCAGCACTCAGCTGGTAGACAGAGAACACACCTCGGTTATGTAAAACAGAATATCTCTCTATCTCCCTCTCTCAATTCAATTTAAGGACTTTATTGGCATGGAAAGGATATATTAACATTGCCAAAGCAAGTAAAGTACATAAAAAACCATACAAATAAACAGTATACATTACACTCACAAAAGTTTCTAAAATAATAAAGACATTTCAAATATCATATTATGTGCAAATAGTTAAAGTACAAAAGGGAAAGTGCATAAACATAAATATGGGTTGTATTTACAATGGTGTTTGTTCTTCACTGGTTGCCCTTTTCTTGTGGCAACAGGTCACAGATCTTGCTGCTGCTGGTATTTCACCCAGAAGATATGGGAGTTGATAAAATGTGGGTTTGTTTTCAAATTCTTTGTGGGTCTGTGTAATCTGAAGGAAATATATGTCACTAATATGGTCATATATTTGGCAGGAGGTTAGGAGGTGCAGCTCAGTTTCCACCTCGTTTTGTGGGCAGTGAGCACATAGCCTGTCTTCTCTTGAGAGCCAGGTCTGCCTACGACGGCCTTTCTCAATAGCAAGGCTATGCCCAGTGAGTCTGTACATATTCAAAGCATTCCTTAAGTTTGGGTCAGTCACAGTGGTTAGGTATTCTGCCACTGTGTACTCTCTGTTTAGGGCCAAATAGCATTCTAGTTTGCTCTGTTTGTTTGTTCATTCTTTCCAATGTGTCAAGTAATTATCTTTTAGTTTTCTCATAATTTGGTTGGGTCTAATTGTGTTGCTGTCCTGGGGCTCTGTGGGGTCTGTTTGTGTTTGTGAACAGAGCCCAAGGACTAGCTTGTTTAGGGGACTCTTCTTCAGGTTCATCTCTCTGTAGGTGATGGCTAAGTTATGAAGGTTTGGGAATTGCTTCCTTTTAGGTGGTTGTAGAATTTAACGGCTCTTTTCTGGATTTTGATAATTAATGGGTATGGCCTAATTCTGCTCTGCATGCATTATTTGGGGTTTTACGTTGTACACGGGGGATATTTTTGCAGAATTCTGCATGCAAAGTCTCAATTTGGTGTTTGTCCCATTTTGTGAATTCTTGGTTGGTGAGTGGACCCCAGACCTCACAACCATAAAAGGGCAATGGGTTCTATAACTGATTCAAGTATTTTTAGCCCGATCCTAATTGGTATGTTGAATTTTATGTTCCTTTGATGGCATAGAAGGCCCTTCTTGCCTTGTCTCTCAGACCGTTCACAGCTTTGTGGAAGTTACCTGTGGCGCTGACATTTAGGCCGAGGTATGTATAGTTTTTTTGTGTTCTAGGGCAACAGTGTCTAGAGGGAATTTGTATTTGTGTTGCTGGACCTTTTATGGAACACCATTATTTTTGTCTTACTGAGATTTACTGTCAGGGCCCAGGTCTGACAGAATCTTTGCAGAAGATCTAGGTGCTGCTGTAGGCCCTTCCTGTTTGGGGACAGAAGCACCAGATCATCAGCAAACAGCAGACATTTTACTTCAGATTGTAGTAGATGCTGCAGACTGTTCTAGTGCCCTCACCAATTCTTTCATATATATATGTTTTGAGGGGGGAGCTTAAGCTGTACATGGATTTTATAATGTCTTGTGTTTTTCCCCCAACAACACTTTCCATCAATATGTATAGCAGACCCTCATGGCAAATTGAGTCTAAAGCTTTTTTGAAATCAACAAAGCATGAGAAGACTTTGCATTTGTTTTGTTTTTTTTGTCAATTAGGGTGTGCAGGGTGAATACGTGATCTGTCGTACGGTAATTTGGTAAAAAGACAATTTGACATTTGCTCAGAATATTATTTTCACTGAGGAAATGTACGAGTCTGCTGTAATTGATAATGCAGAGGATTTCCCCAAGGTTGCTGTTGACGCATATCCCACGGTATTTACTGGGGTCAAATTTGTCTCCACTTTTGTGGATTGGGGTGATCAGTCCTTGGACCCAAATACTGGGGAAGATGTCCGAGCCAAGGGTGGTTGTTAAATAGTTGAAGTATAGCCAATTGGAATTTGTGGTCTGTATATTTGATCATTCCATTGAGGATACAATCAACACCACAGGCCTTTTTGGATTGGATGGTTTGTATTTTGTCCTGTAGTTCATTCAATGTAATTCAATAATACAGTGGGTTCTGGTAGGTGTTCATTTGTATTTGATCATGTATATATTTTTGCAGTTAGTTCTTTGTTGTAGGGACAAAAGGATTGGAGAAGTGGTTAACCCATACAGTTCAGTTTTGGATAGATAACTCTTCGTATTGCTGTTTGTTTTCCCAAAAGTGGTTAAAGTCTATGGATTCTTCAATGACATTGAGCTGATTTCTGACGTGTTGTTCCTTCTTTTTCCGTAGTGTAGTTCTGCTTTGTTTTAGTGATTCACCATAGTGAAGGTATAGACTCAGGTTTTCTGGGTCTCTATGTTTTTGGTTGGATACGTTTCTCAATTTCTTTCTTAGGTTTTTGCATTCTTCATCAAACCATTTGTTATTGTTGTTCATTAACTTTGATATTTTTCTCTCTCTCTCTCTCTCTCTCTCTCTCTCTCTCTCTCTCTCTCTCTCTCTCTCTCTCTCTCTCTCTCTCTCTCTCTCTCCATCCCACATCCTCTCTTTCAACATAATGTGTTTAGAAATGTCATATCACCCCTCGCTCTTGACATTGTAATGTTTTTGACTATGCAAACCCCCTCTCCCCTCAACATAGCGTGTTTGAATATGCCACTACTCCCCAAACAGAGTGTGTTTAAAAATGTCTCCCTCCTTGGTCTCAATCACCATAATGTGTTGGAGTATGTTAGGGACCTCTTCTGCATAATGTGTTTGACAATGCTGACCCCCCCCAGCCCATCTATGTCACTTACACCTAATGTGTTTGAGAATATACAATCTGTATCCCCCCCTCCCCACACACACACACACACACACACACACACACACACACACACACACACACACACACACACACACACACACACACACACAACCACCACCACATTGTGGGGAGTAGTGACACAACCACCACCAACCCAACCACCTCCATTTTTAACATACAGACTTTTGTCTTAGTGGATTGTGATAGACAATGCCCCATATCTACCCCCATAAACAGCATGTGTTTTTAAGAGCCTGCAGGATGTGGGGGACACTATTCTTCAGATACTATCTACAGGGCTAGAAGTGGTTCCATCGCATACAGAGGCCATATTCCCCTACTCTACTCTGTTTGGGACTATTGGTCTTTCTTTCCCCTGGCCTCTTTCATCCTATTTCTCCACCTCTCATTTCCAACCGCTGTTTCTCCCTCTCTAATTTCTAACCCCTGTTTTTCCCTCAGTCTCCCCTCAGACTTCCTTTCCCCTGGCCTCTATGTGTCTGGGCCTCTCAGTCTAGAATACGACACGCTGACTGACCCACAGCTGCAGAGCAGTCATTCAGAGCTGTGATGCTAATGGCATGGATCTGCTAGGAGCTAGCCAATCCTACCTCCACAGGGCTGAAGCCACCAGGGAGATAAGTGACAACAGG
Source organism: Oncorhynchus kisutch (assembly GCF_002021735.2). Taxonomy (NCBI): domain Eukaryota; kingdom Metazoa; phylum Chordata; class Actinopteri; order Salmoniformes; family Salmonidae; genus Oncorhynchus; species Oncorhynchus kisutch. The sequence continues at coordinate 165,055 of NC_034182.2, read as the reverse complement.
GCTGTCCAGCCTAGTCCTCACAGAGTCATCAATCACAGGTGAAGACAAGGCACGCACTCAAAAAGCCATTCAACAAGTTTCCTGAGACAGAGAAAAAAATACTTATTCTAACCCCTTTAATTGTTTCAGTGGTAGTTCTACTTGCCTATTCGGTGGCTGTGAGGTACTATAGCAGCAATGCCTTGGTGGTTGTCCCTCAAACATCCATCAATACTGGCATTAATGCTCTGCAAAGTCAGGGTTCCACCATGGTTATTACACATCCTGCTTTCTCTCATAATACCTGCTCAGAATCCCTTGGCACATACTTTGTTATCGCCCAATAATCTCTGTCCGCTTAATATCAAATGCAATGCTTACAGAATCAGTTGAAATAACAGCGGTGGTGTTTTAAGCAATTAACCTTTTCGCTGTGTAAATGGCTTCGGGGGATATGGGGGCTCTGTAAGGGCCCTGCTGGGGGATGAATGTCTGCCTATCGCCCACCGGGAAACACAAACACCACGTTTCAGAGAGGCCCCAGGCCCTGACAGGAGAGAGTGAGAGTGAGAGTGAGAGTGAGAGTGAGAGTGAGAGTGAGAGTGAGAGTGAGAGTGAGAGTGAGAGTGAGAGTGAGTGGAGAGAGAGAGAGCACAAGACAGTCTGAGAAAGAGAGAGAGCCTCTGCGCATCGTGTGCGAGTGCATGGAGACGAGAGGAGAGGAAATCAGTGTGGTCTCCAGAAGAACCCATTGGGAGTTCAGTGTTGGCCCACTGACAAAGGGTTGAGGGAGGGAGGAAAGGGGGGAAGAGGGAGGCATTACTAAATTCCAAATCAGGCCCATGCAGCTAGCGCACATAAACACTCCATTGTCCTTTGATGTTGTGGGCTGCAGCCAGTCAGACAGCTAGTCATACATCACACAGCAGCTCTAGTAGCCCCTCCAACTACCCCCAGTACACCCAGAGGATAATATTACAGACCCCCTCTTCTCCTACCCCCCATAAAACCCCTTACCTGTAGGGCTAATACCCTGGGTTTGATAATGGAGCGCTGAGTCTGAATCAGGTCTGCAGGAAGGAGACGAAATTGCCTTCCCTGTAGCCTCAGACTGCAGTATATAAAGCCTTCACCTCAATCACCAGGAGAATAAGACCTATTGTTACAGTGTGTGGACGGTGTTGGGTAAGTAAGTGATCCTTCACAATAAATGGAAGGCAATGAGTCATAGAGGTTTACACAGAGCTCAGTTTGAATCCTGGGGAGAATACGGACTCAACTGTGTGGTTATGAACAGACAATATAATGCCAACCTCAGTTCCAGGTCCAGGTCCAGGTCCTACAAAAACTCTCTTTTCATTCACAGTTTCGCTTGGCATTTGGCATAACGAACTGCTTTTGTCAAACGGCTCAATTTGAGCTAATGAAACTTGGCTCTGAAAGAGGGTGTGCCAAAGAAATCTGCCATACACTCTGAGCAAGCGTTGAAACTCAGAAGCCACGTTGAAACATTTCCCGCCCGCTGACCCCATCCACTTCAGGTGAAAGAGGGGTCAGCGGATCACGCTCAGAGGGGTCCTAATGGACAGCGGTCAAATGGCCAGAGGTCAGCGAGTCATGTTTGTCCTTCCTTGGGCCGGTCACAATAGAGAGCGGTGGATAGATGGATGAATGTTTGGATGGGATGAAAGAGTCGAGTGGAAGAATAACAGTGGTCTGGCTCTTATCAGTGAGACAGACAGCAGTGAAGCTGGACAGACTGGGGAGCTAACTGTGTGTCTCTGACTGTGTCAGTAAACTACTCCATCACCCACCGGGGTGCCCACTCCACTACGCACTGGCTTGAAAAGACTTCTCTACAGGACACATCAGTTATTTAACCCAGGTAAGCTGACGGAAAACACATGGCAGGGGAAAGGGGTTGGGTTAGTGTTCATGGTAAGGGTACAATGCATGTATCTTAACAGTGTTTGGTAAAGGGGGTGACTAAAGTGGGTTTTTGTGGGCTACCTCTTTGTAAGTTGGGATATAGGAAATGGATGTGAGGAAGTCTGAGTTAGCGGTTCATTAATGAGCCCCCACCTCCCACTGTAAGCTATAGACCCATAGAGGAAGGTAGTCAGACCAGACCAATGTTTGTTTAATTAACACAGCGAGAGAGAGCTCTGGTTCTGTCAATGGCCACCGTCTGTCTGTCTGTCTGTCTGTCAACAGGCTCTGTTGTTGAGTTATTTTTCTGTGACACGGCTGGCCATTGATCCGGACCCGCCGTTAACATTGAGTGACAGACAGGGAGGCGGGTCGATCCAAACCAGGCCCTTTACAGACATTGACCCAGACTCCCGAGTTCTGTGTCAGCTCCAACCCCGTCGATGTCATCGATGGCCAAATCTCTCCCTTGAGGCGTAACTGGGTGGGATTGATTTGGGGTGGGGTTAAGGGATGGGGAGCGGGGGGCACAAGTAGAGTGATAATCAAGTCCCATGAGGAATCGACCCCCATCCACACACAGTGACATACATCTTTGGGTTGTCCAGAGCTGTCTGCCATTACATATTAATTAAGACTCAGAGTTCCCACTCAATCGCATGACCTGTATATCGCCTGTCCTCTTGATCGAACTTGATTTAAGAATGGGTGTATAGGAAATGAAAAAGTTAAACCAATATGGATTTAATGTCAAATAGCAGATTGAATGGTTATTGTAACGTTACAAGGCAGTCGTGTGCTTCTAGAGTTACTTCACGCTCTCCTTGAGGCTAGCACGCTGCATCTCCCTCACAGACCATTCATGATGTGTCAAACCAAGGATAGGTTACCGTACAATTCCCTATATCTCTACATCCTTCTTCTCCTGCTCTTTCTGCCTGTCCTTCTGCCTCTCCCTCTCTCTTTGCCTGTCCTCCTGCCTCTCCCTCTCTCTTTGCCTGTCCTGCCTCTCCCTCTCTCTTTGCCTGTCCTCCTGCCTCTCCCTCTCTCATTGCCTGTCCTCCTGCCTCTCCCTCTCTCTTTGCCTGTCCTCCTGCCCCTCCCTCTCTCTTTGCCTGTCCTCCTGCCTCTCCCTCTCTCTTTGCCTGTCCTCCTGCCTCTCCCTCTCTCTTTGCCTGTCCTCCTGCCCCTCCCTCTCTCTTTGCCTGTCCTCCTGCCTCTCCCTCTCTCTTTGCCTGTCCTTCTGCCCCTCCTTCTCTCTTTGCCTGTCCTCCTGCCTCTCCCTCTCTCTTTGCCTGTCCTCCTGCCTCTCCCTCTCTCTTTGCCTGTCCTCCTGCCTCTCCCTCTCTCTTTGCCTGTCCTCCTGCCTCTCCCTCTCTCTTTGCCTGTCCTCCTGTCTCTCTCTCTCCCTTCCTCAAACAGACAGGGCCAATTTTCTGCTAATTGGGCCTCAGGAAATTGCTCCTCGTTTTAATGTACTGCTGGACATCCACAGAGACATGTGATTCGCCGTCGCTTTAAGTTTCTTCTCCTAAAAGCAGCAGTGCCCAGCGCAGGTGTGAGGACGTGACACATGCAATACAGTCTGGGACAGAAAAAGCTCCCCTTTCCCCTCTTTGGAAGTGACACACTATCCTACAGCCTCCATGTACTCCCAGGTTACGTTAGGTTAGGACCCATGATATCCAGACAGTAAATATACTAGGGCTGGATGATACCAGTACTGCGACACTCGTTAATATCGTGGCAATGGAACAAAACATGGATTTAACCTCTTTAGGAAAACATAGGAAAACATCCCTAATGTTGGAAAAAACATCCTTATGTTGTCATCCAGTCATATTTATTTATGTTCCAAGCGATATCCTGAAGGCATAAGACTGAAACATGCTCTTCGTTTTAGTGTTAAAGGCACTTCAAATGGTTTTATTCTTATGAGCGTGGATTATATTAAGTACATTGGTTTTGCATCTCGGCCTCCTTAGGTTAATCCTTTTCATGGTTCTGAGTGCGAGAACCTTGTAAACTCCCCAAGCTCTATCACACAATACTGTATTGTCATTAAAGGACCATGTTCAGAGATTAAAAGGTTACACACACATGAGGGACAGGTCATGATAGACCTCCATCTCGAGGCTCCTATACAATGTCAAACCCAGTCGAACTCAAAACGAAGGTCAGAATATAATCGATGGGATCTTTAGTGAATGCAGCCCTATTGAGTTGAAAGCTGCTCTGTCATTTGACAAACACCAACTGTCACAATATTTTAGGAACCGCCAGAGACCCTGCTTTAGTGAACAGGAAAGCAAAGTGTATTCATTGGAGATCGAGTTAACCTCTGCTATCTGGCTATCGCCGGGCGGATTTCAGGGCCGGAATGCCGAGTGTGCGTTGACATCATCCGTATCGAATGACGCTGTTCTACTGAGCTGTGATGTCTAGATAAGATAATGGCCCCACAGTGACAACACTGACACATTATAACGATAAGACGTTACTTAAAGGGCCAATCTGCAATTGCTATATACATTTTTGGACTTATAAATGTATGATATATTCACATTGATTCACATTCAACTGTCATACCCCCATCAGAACCCAGAATATAAGCTTGTTTTACTCCAATGTTGGTAAGCATTGTAAATCTAAACACACACCGTGTAGCCTCAAAACTTGAAACTTTCATTTTGATATCTTGGCCGGTCCTTGCATCCACAGCTCTGTCCGTGAATTTGAGAGTGGTTACATTTCTCCAGGTCCATCCCTCAGCGCTTTACCAACATAAAGGCAGGGTGGATGCTTTGTTATTGTTTCAAAAGCTAATTGCCCCTTTAATGGGATTCATCTGTGAACAATTACTGACCCCATTTTGAGGGGAAATGTAAACTATTCTCTGATTTCAGAGCGCTGATAATGGAAGAGATAGGAGACACCAGGAGGCTCAATTGGTTTGCTTTGGAGTTACTTTGACACGTGTAATTGTCACACGTTTTAGAGCATGCGATGAGCATGCCTTCCATTCATTAATGGTCCAATAAGGCTAGCGCTAGCCAGAGGCAGTTGAATGGTCCAATAAGGCTAAAGCTAGCCAGAGGCAGTTGAATGGTCCAATAAGGCTAAAGCTAGCCAGAGGCAGTTGAATGGTCCAATAAGGCTAACGCTAGCCAGAGGCAGTTGAATGGTCCAATAAGGATAATGCTAGCCAGAGGCAGTTGAATGGCCCAATAAGGCTAGCACTAGCGAGAGGCAGTTGAATGGTCCAATAAGGCTAACGCTAGCCAGAGGCAGTTGAATGGTCCAATAAGGATAACGCTAGCCAGAGGCTGTTGAATGGTCCAATAAGGCTAATGTTAGCCAGAGGCAGTTAAATGGTCCAATAAGGCTAATGCTAGCCAGAGGCTGTTAAATGGTCCAATAAGGCTAACGCTAGCCAGAGGCTGTTGAATGGTCCAATAAGGCTAAAGCTAGCCAGAGGCTGTTAGATGGTCCAATAAGGCTAACGCTAGCCAGAGGCTGTTAAATGGTCCAATAAGGCTAACGCTAGCCAGAGGCTGTTAAATGGTCCAATAAGGCTAACGTCAGCCAGAGGCAGTTAAATTGTCCAATAAGGCTAACGCTAGCCAGAGGCAGTTAAATGGTCCAATAAGGCTAGCGCTAGCCAGAGGCTGTTGAATGGTCCAATAAGGCTAACGCTAGCCAGAGGCTGTTGAAGCGAACTAAATATGATTAAAATGTGCACTTAACTTTACATTTTGGGTGAAATAATACAATGTCGGAGTTGGACAGCGACTGCAGTGAAACTTGTTGCAGTTTGTCGATAAGGCTGCTTTATAAATATGAAATGGTTGTTATTCAGGTTTGAAGTGTTAGACGGCATGTCCATCCATTTCTCTTCAGAATTTCAGACGTCCATTCCTGTTCAGAGTGCTGGCGGTGCAGAGAGTAATCTCAAGGTGTCAACAACAGTCAAGGAGAAACGTCCTCACTTCTTTAAGTCTTCACCAAAGAGCAGCTAATGGAAAATTCCTCTCTCTGTCCTTCTTTCTCACTCATCCCTCCTCTCCCTCTCTCTTTCTTTCTGTTTCGCTATCTATCTCTCTCACACAGACTAGTTTATTATCCCAGCACAACTGGGTAGAATTTTGCAGCAGAGATGTCAGAAAATGTTTATTTGGAATATGTGAGGTCTACCACATCTTTGACAGTTTATATGCACACACAGACAATAACACAGTTTTTAGTGGAGAGATTTAGTGGTTGGAGCTCACTTACATTGTAATTGTAGTGTATGCAACTTTGAATGATGCTCTCCGCAAATATTTCCTATCATGGATGGGTGCCATGGTAATGAGGGCAATAGCAATGTTGAGTTTATTACTGTGAGACTCTGGCACTAACTATAGAAGCTCAGAGAGTTGGGGATAAAGACCATGAGTCCATTTCATTTACAAGTGATACTCATTGAAAGATATGCATACGTTCTCAAAACCTCTGATACATGCTGAACACACATGGTCAATGATGGAAATCACAAGCATGAGTACACGAACACATACACACATGCACATACACACACACGCACAAATATACGCGCACACACACACATGCACACACGCACGCACACACACAAACGTGTTGCAGAATGACAGAGCTGACCTTGTCTGACATTCACACAGACACATCCCATCCCCTGAAGGCTTGTTCTGACCCCCTCATCAGGTTCATCTACATAAACCAATCAATAAAGACATGATTTAACACAGAATCCCTCAATCTCTCCTGTCAATACCGACCAATGTTACCAAACACAACAAATCTATCCATCAATATGACGTGTTGTTCAACCCAAACCACCATTCATCAATGTTGGACGTTTTTCACATTTCAAAACATCTATAAATCATTAAGGCATCTTTCCAAACATTCCTGTTGGTCAATAGGTAAAAAGTCTAAAGACAATAAGGCACTGACCTCCCCTCAAGGACCCTTAAAACACTATCACTGCAAAGTTATTGTTTTACATAGATCTCCTCCCTGTCTTTCTTATAGACCTATACAGTGGAAATTTGATAAATCAGGAAGTGAGGTTTGGGTGACTTCTAATGGCCTGTATTGATCGGTTTAGGTTGACGTTGGGTCAGTTTTGCATTTCCCTCACTAATGGTTGCAGTTAGGATTGGGGGAGGGAAGCTCATCGGATGTGGCAGGGCTTGCAAACTATTACGGTCTTCAAAGGGAAATACAGCCGCGAGCTGCCCAGTGACACGAGCCTACCAGACAAGCTAAATGACTTCTATGCTCGCTTCGAGGCAAGCAACACTGAAGCATGCATGAGAGCATCAGCTGTTCCGGACGACTGTGTGATCACAGCATGCGCTGACCAACTGGGAAGTGTCTTCACTGACATTTTCAACCTGTCCCTGACCGAGTCTGTAATACCAACATGCTTCAAGCAGACCACCATAGTCCCTGTGACCAAGAACACCAATGTAACCTGCCTAAATGACTACCGACCTGTAGCACACACATCTGCAGCCATGAAGTGCTTTGAAAGGCTGGTCATGGCTCACATCAACACATTATCCTAGAAACCCTAGACCCACTCCAATTTGCATACCGCCCCAACAGATCCACAGATGATGCAATCTCTATTGCACTCCACACTGTCCTTTCCCACTAGCTAAGGGCCCTGGAACTGAACACCTCCCTCTGCAACTGTATCCTGGACTTAATGATGGGCCGCCCCCAGGTGGTAAGGGTAGGGAACAACACATCTGCCCCGCTGATCCTCAACACAGGGGCCCCTCAGGAATGCGTTCTCAGTCCCCTCCTGTACTCTATGTTTACCCACGACTGCATGGCCAAGCACGACTCCAACACCATCATTAAGTTTGCCGATGACACAACAGGCCTTATCACCGACAACAATGAGACAGCCTATAGCGAGGAGGTCAAAGACCTGGCAGTGTGGTGCCAGGATAGCAACCTATTCCTCAACGTGATCAAGACAAATGAGATGATTGTGGACTACAAAAAAAGGAGGACCGAGCACGCCCCCATTCTCATCGACGGGGCTGTAGTGGAGCAGGTTGAGAGCTTCAAGTTCCTTGGTGTCCACGTCACCAACAAACTATCATGGTCCAAACACACCAAGACAGTTGTGAAGAGGGCCCAAAAAAGCCTATTCCCCCTCAGGAGACTGAAAAGATTTGGCATGGGTCCTCAGATCCCCCAAAAGTTATATTGAGAACATCCTGACTGGTTGCATCACCGCCTGGTATGGCAACTGCTTGGACTCCGACTGCAAGGTACTACAGAGGGTAGTGCGTACGGCCCAGTACATCACCGGGGCCAAGCTTCCTGCCATCCAGGACCTCTATACCGGCTGAGGGGCTGTGGGATCGAAGGACCTGCTGAGGGGCCGTTGTAGGGACCTGCTGAGGGGCTGTTGTAGGGAGGGACCTGCTAAGGGGCCGTTGTAGGGACCTGCTGAGGGGCTGTTGTAGGGAGGGACCTGCTGAGGGGCCGTTGTAGGGACCTGCTGAGGGGCCGTTGTAGGGACCTGCTGAGGGGCTGTTGTAGGGAGGGACCTGCTGAGGGGCTGTTGTAGGGAGGGACCTGCTGAGGGGCTGTTGTAGGGAGGGACCTGCTGAGGGGCTGTTGTAGGGACCTGCTGAGGGGCTGTCGGAGGGACCTGCTGAGGGGCTGTTGTAGGGACCTGCTGAGGGACTGTTGTAGGGACCTGCTGAGGGGGCGTTGTAGGGACCTGCTGAGTGGCTGTTGTAAGGACCTGCTGAGGGGCCGTTTTAGTGACCTGCTGAGGGGCTGTTGGAGGGACCGGCTGAGGGGCTAAAAGAGGCCATCAGGGACATGATCTCAGTGAAGGAAAACTAAGGGGCCGGAATGGCAGCTCCAATCGAAACACACACATACAACTCTAAATGGTTGACAGGGGCTACACACACACAAATACACAGACACATGCACATGCGCGCACACACACACACACACACACACACACACACACAGGATATAATAGCAGGTCAGTCCCAACACACACACCCTGAGCTCATTACAAATCCCCCTCTGCGCTGATGAACATTTGACAACTTAGCACCCTCGAATCGTTTTCACAGTTATCAAACTTCCTCACCCCTCTCCTCCACACATCAACTCTCAGTGGAGAGGATATGGCTCTCTGAAGCTTGTCTGCTGCGATAGAAAGAGGTCAGTACTCCATCTTATCAAGGCGCCTCCCGACCAACTCCTATCTTAGCTGTAATTGTTCCCACCTAGCAGCAAGCCAAGCAGCTACGCTCTGTAACATTTGAGAGACGAGTTGGGAACTTTTTTTAATAGGAAAGTGAGTTAGTCTCCCGTTCTCCCCTTAAAGCCAAGGGGTCTGTCATGACTAATATCTCCTTCAATCACACAGATGGGTATCTGTCTCCCGGGGCCTCTTTTCCACTCTCCCAGTCTTTGTAATAAACATCACGCATCAGTCAGGAGCTGTGAATTACGGACGCCTGTGTGGGGCCTTATGCCTTATGTGTAAACCTCAGTCAGAGATCCACTCTTGCCTGGCTGGCTTCACACCTTTAAATACAATATTATCTAAAATGGATGGAGGTAGGATAACCAAAGGGAGTTTGGGGGATGGGGACGGGGCTTCCTGTGCTTTTGGTTTGGTGGTGGTTGAGGTGAGTTTACCACTTTACTATGTGCTAAACTTAGAGCTCCTGGAAATGTGCTGAATAAATCCAGTCAATGATGGATTTGAACTAAATAAATGGCACAATAACAAGAACAGGACCAGGGAAAGGAGCACTAACAGACATCATAGTACAGTGTGAGTACAGTATCTACTGAAATCTGTTTACCTCAGGGTGTGTGCCGACTTGGAGGACAATGGACAATGGAGTGACCCCAAAGGAGAAGTCAGACCAACTGCCAGCAGAGCACCAGAGTTCTGTAGTAACAACAGAGAGATAGAGCAAGACGGCTGTAAACAAAGCACTGCTACACTACAGTATATCATATTGGGCCTATATAATAATTAAAGTTATTTGACCATCTGACCCATGTTGGAATCAACCCCATAACTCTAATTTTACAAGCACCATGTTCTAACCATCTGAACTATTGGAACCACAATAAATGTGAGTCCACCAGGAAGTGGTCATGGATCATGTGTGCTCTACTCAAATACCCAGAGGGTACAGCAACAGAGACCACAACCTCAATGACCTGGGGTGTCCTGTACAAGACTGTATCTCCACCTGGGTGGTAAAAGGGCGAGATTGAGAGATCAACAGGAAAGAATGCTGAGGATTTATGAATGTCAAGTATCTCCTGTCAGGAGAAAAAAGGGATGAAATACAGGCAGGGCTCCATAATAAAGAGAGGAGGGTGTGTAAATTAGCCTCCTGTGGCATAATGAATGACTTACGACCAGTATCTCTCCCATCAGTTAAATAAAGGTGAAGTCAAATAAAAAAATACACATCTTTCCCGACAGTCATATCCCCAACAGTGGCCTGAAGGGAGGAGAGACTGTGACGATCCTGGAGATAGTGGAGTTGATTATGGCTACCCTTGGGGCTTCTGCAGGGAGGGGGGATTCTGTTTTCCTTTACTGAGGTGTCTTGTCTGTCTGCCAGCTGAGTGCTGACTGAGTTCTGACATCAACTCACCTTGGATAAACAAACAAGATAATTAACTCTAGTGATATGTCTCACTAGTTCCAGATACTCCCTGGTCCACACACACGCACGCACACACGCACACGCACACACACACACACACACACACACACACACACACACACACACACACACACACACACACACACACACACACACACACACACACACACACACACACACACACACACACACACACAGCCTAGTGTGTTTGTGTGAATGCTCACAACAACATAAATTAGAAAATAATCCCTCCAAAAACTGCTCAAATAAAATGTCCATATACCCATAGATATAGGGATGAGAGAGATGGATGGACAGAGAGAGAGAGTGAGATAGAGAGTGAGAAAGAGAAAGAGAGAGGGAAGGGCGCGAGAGAGAGGTAGACACCATGTCCTTTCTCTCAACCTCACCCCACCCAGAGGCAGCAAAACCTGTTCATCTCTTAGAGAATTCCCCCCTCCCCTCCCCATCCCTTCCCCGGGACACAGTCAGTGGATGGACTCATTCCTCTAGAACAGTCTATTGACAGTGTGAGGTGGGGATCAAAAATCTATGCGAGCCCACTCCTACCATCACCTGTCATTACCTGACCCAGGTGATTCACTGTGACAATCTGTACGTCCCTCAGGGTTGTTTTTAGTTGGCTAAGCGACTGCCCCCCCCAAAAAATATCACTGAGTACCCCTGAGGGTGGGACTCCCTGACCTTTGACCTAGGGGTCATCTGGTTAATTACTCCACACCTCTCCAGAATTCTGGAATGTTCTGTGCCAAGGGCCAGAACATTGGGAAGGGGGAAACTGACAAGACTGTTTCCTGAACTCTTATCAGGGAAGAGGTGAGCTACTGCTCAAGTTAAAGTTACGGACCTGTCGTGCGAACCTGGTGTGCACTACACAAAGTGGGTAAACTACTAAACGTGTGCAATACCATGGGAGGGGTTCAACCCAGGATTTAGCAAATGAGAGATAGGAAATAAGAGATGGATTAAGGGTCCCTGGGGAGACGGACACTAGCTTGGAGTGTGTTGACAGTAAACATGGTTGAATCATCCTCTTCAGCCCAGTATGCAGGCTGGCTGACACTATAGTTGCCCCCCAAATGGCAACCTATTCCCTATACGGTGCACTACCAAGGGCTCTGGTCAAAAGTAGTGCACTATGTAGGGAACAGGGTGCCATTTGGGACGCACTCCATCTTCCTGACAGGAATAGTGCTCTTTCCCCAGAGGAATGATACCTCATTCCCATTCCCAATAATGTGAGAGGGGACAGTCAAGCGGTAGGATGATCTATTTAATGGTCCTGTGTCCTGCAGTGTTTATTGGCTTCTCAAGGACATAATGACAGCCAACGACATACATTCCATTCCATTACTGTAGCGCCCTCGTCTGATCCAGTAGAATCATCCTTCCTCTTCCTCTGCGTCATCCCTGGAGCCAATAGGGGCTTCCTGTGTCATCTATGTCATTGTCACTCTCCACACGCCCTCCATGGTAGAGGAATCAACTCAGAGCCACCTTGACACAGAACTCACCATGATTGATGATAATTGCTTTTCATCAAAAGTCGTGTAAACCTAGATTTTCTTCCATCTACCCTAGTGAGAATTTTACCCACACTGTGACACCGTCCATTTGTGTTTCATGACACGTCCAGTCCTCCATGCTAATGAGTTAATTATGCTGAAGACATGGAACGATTCATTGGCCTATTTAAGTCATATAAGGTAGAAGTGGGCCAGGTTTGCTGGGGATAAGAAGTCCATTGTGTGTGTTGGATGAAGGAGTATAAAATAGTGGAAGGCGTTTGAAAGTGAAAACAGATGTGTGTGATGCCAGTGCTCACTCTAAGGGTTTGCTGGCCTGTATAGCCAGGGCAGTGATGTTTTAAGGAGCATGTGGTTTTGAAACAAGTCTGTTTGGTGCAATTAAGAATGGAATAAAATGGGGTAACACAGTAGGGCAAAAAAAACAAGTTTTCTAAAGTAATTTCGTTGTGTTCTTTCCTTCCTGAGCAACTGAAAAAGGGGATGGATGTTGGAAACGAGAATCCATCAAGGACGATCTGCTGCTCTGACACAGCACTCATTTGAGGAAGGGAACGTCAAAACATGACATCTTGAATTCACATCACACTAACAAAAGATGGGCCCGCCGACAAATTCACCCCTCGCATGACCTGCATGCTAATAGTGGGCTTACAAAAACATTATCCCAAAATATCTTCCAATGGAAGAGAGAAACAAGGTTTGCTCGAACCAAAACTGTTCTGCCCGAATAGAAGTTCTACTGTGAACTAAGTGGACCAGGTTAGTGGGAACAAAACCTTTTTTGTCCCAGTAAATTATTACAAAATGCCCCTGCTCTGGCAGCAGAAAAAGGAGGTTATTTCGAGGGCAAGGTGCACGGTGCAGCCAGTAGTCCCAACTTAATTCCCTCCCTCCAGCTTGAACATGTCCAACTGTGACAGATCAAATTGTTCCAGGTGTGTCATTGAATTGGGGGCAGTATTTCTACTCAAAGCATTGCAGAGAGCTGTGGACGGGAGGTGTGATTGCGTACAGGCTTTGTAATGCCTTAAAGGACTGGATAGAGGGGTTCTATAAAGGCGCTGTGCCCTCTTTCACCCCAACTATCATGTTTTATTGACAGGTGTCTGGTCACCTGATCACTCCTACACATGTTCTGTAAATGCCATGTTGGAACAGACCAGATGGCTAAAGGAGAATGAAGAAACAGACGCTGTCTACAGACAAGTCACATTCAGAGGACTTGAAAAGTTTAAACACATGATTGAATATGATGTGGTCATTTAGCAATTTACAGTTGATTCAGTATTGGGGAATCAAATCCCCAACTCGGGTCATTCCAGCACCATGCTCCGTCGGAGGCATCAGATTCACGTAGAGTAGGCTATCATTCATAGTTCTCCACATGTCTTGTGTTCACAGATGACTGTTTTACACAGTGTTCTGATAACCCGTCCTGTTTTATGCTTCTCTCAGTCTCGAAGTACAGTATCTATGGTGGAACTGGAGTCCAATCCGACCAATGAATCTCTTTGACCCACAGCTTCTTCTTCACCTTTTGAGGTTTCCAGTGAGAATCCTAACAAACGGCAGGTCTTAATGGAGGGCTGCTTTCTCTCCGGGTCTCGTCAGCTGAAACCTGAGGGAAAAAGGGGGCAGCACCCCATATGGAAAGATTTAGGTGAGCGGTAAACTCCTTTATTACGGAACTTATGTGAAACACCTGTATGTCTGTGCACGGACATCAGCCACACAAATCAAAACCCTGAACACGCAACTCATCATCACACAATAAAGCCCTGAACACACAATTGGGGGTGGAATGCACAAATCAAGCACTCATCATCACACAAACAAGCCCTGAACACAAGTATGAAGAGCTGAACACACAAATCAAGCCATAAACACACAAACTACAAAAAATACAAATCAACATGAATGAAAACTGAACAATGCAGAGCTGAGAAAACACAATTGAGAACTGAACACGTAAATCAAGCACCAAACCCACAACTGAGAACTCAACACGTCATCAGGAGCTACTGTAGCAATAGAATTGAGAACTGGACACAACTTCAAGCTCTAAAAACCCAACATAGGCCTAAATCCTGAACACAGTCGAAAGCTTCAAAACAAGGCCCGAAAACACATCCGAGATCGAGGAACCTAACCCACAATCAAGCAGCAGGATAACCCTTCTGAGGCTTCTCGCATCATTTCACCTCTGTGTTATTCCCAGGTTTTTTTCCTGTCTCGTTTGATTGTGTTATAAATCATTTCGTGTGAGTCAGGGTCTTCAGCCTGTGTTTTCACAGGGCAGTGTTTGATTGAAGTCATTAAGCCAAATCAGTTCTACACTATCAAACCAGGGGGAGAAGGCAAGGATCGGGTCTCGCATTGCATCTAGGCTAAGCCTATGCATCCAAAACTTTTCTCTTCGAAACTAACGGTCATTGAAGTTAAACACCGCCCTCACACGCTTCTAGGCCTATTTAAATGCTTAAACAGCATGCTGTTTTAGAAATCAAATCAAACAATAGAAAATGCTTTGTGATTTACATTCAGTTAATGAAACCTAATTAAAGTCGAAGAGAGTGTGTCCAATTTCAATTTCCTCCAGTATAATAAAAACAATTATTGCGAAATCTCAAGTGGTGATCTTCAATTTCTGAAGTGTAGAGAAGCCTCAGCTGCTGGCAAATACAATGTGAAAGGAAATGAAACACAAACGTCCCTCACCCCAGGTTCCGGAAGGTGATTACATTACTATTGTGTCCTCCACCCTGTATGCCCCTGCCCTGTGTGTATGTGTGTATGTGTGTATGTGTGTGTATGTGTGTATGTGTGTATGTGTATGTGTGTGTGTGTGTGTGTGTGTGTGTGTGTGTGTGTGTGTGTGTGTGTGTGTGTGTGTGTGTGTGTGTGTGTGTGTGTGTGTGTGTGTGTGTGTGTGTGTGTGTGTGTGTGTGTGTGTGTGTGGAGCTATGAGTAGGGAGGCAGTCAGTGAGTTGCTGGTGATAGCAGTTGTCATAGCCAGCGTCTAAACTTGCAGCGCTCACTTTCCACTTCCAGTCCCAGGAGAATCTTTGACCGGAGTGCAGTCACAGCAGTGTTCCTTTAACCCAGACAGTCATCTGACCTTATGAGCACCCTTCATACAATTCTGACACGTGTCATGGAAGGAACATTCTAGTGGTCAGTGGAGTCAGAGAAGGAAGGGGAGGACCATCCTCCAGTGAATCTGGTGAAACATTAAAAAAGGTAGCATTTTTAGAAGCAACTATACTAAATGTATTCACAATCAACGTTGTTTCCACGTCATTGCGAAGCAAAAAAGAAATGGATCAACATGGAAAACTGATTATATTTGCAAAAAGTAATGAACGTAAGGACATTTTGTCATTTTTTAGCCAAACTCTTAACCTAAATCCAATGGGGATTTTATTTTTTACATTTGATGTTGAATTCACGTTAGATGTCAACTCAACCAAATGTAAACCAAAACTAGACGTTTAACTGACGTCTGTGCCCAGTGGGATGAATCAGTGAAGTGAATTCGGCCATGAATCAGAGGAAAGATCCAACCAAAGGAAGTTCTGACACCTGCCATTTCTTGTAGACATTCATCATCATTAACCTCTTCAGAATGACACTTCCCCAGAAAATGATTCAGGTGCTCCCGCTACATACTTGCCTCATCATTTTGAACGGTGGTCAATGAGAAAAATACAATGCACTGTTTTATAAAAAGGTTGACCAAAACGTTAATTGAGCTATGAACTTTGTGGAACCATTTTTTTCCTAATGTTAAAGGGGCATTTAAAACTAATTCAGATGGGAAAGAGCATACAGGAAACGTTTAAGTGTGTATGTTAGGCAGGAGGTCAGTATATTGTAAGGTTATTATTAGTACTGTAAAGCAGTATCATCATGGGTTATCTGGCTTTGAACTGTTTTGCTCTTTAAAACTCAATTCAGCACAAAATGTCAACTCAACAATGGCTCTTCCTGTACTAGGTCAGAATGAGGGCTACAACGGACACACATATTTTTTTTTCTCTCTCTCACACACACACACACACACACACACACACACACACACACACACACACACACACACACACACACACACACACACACACACACACACACACACACACACATACACACACACACACACACACACACACACACACACACACACACACACACACACACACACACACACACACACACACACACACACACACACACACACACAGGGTCAGCTCAGCTACTGAAGAGCTCATACATCAGGCTAAATGCAGTGTGAAGCCAGTGGCCAGTGTCCTCAGTAAAGAGCTAACAGGAAAACAGTATGTATTCCTACCACTGGTGAGCTTTCAAAGAAAACAGTCCAGTGTTGTTGCAGAGAAGAAGCCTGTAGTGAAGTACTTTTCACTGCAAAGATGACCCAGCTAAATGCTTCAATCCCAAATGAATGGAAAAGATGGCAACCATCTGAAATTAGGTGGTGCCTATTTTTTCCTATTCCTTTGGGATTGAGGCATACAGTATACAGTGCCTTCAGAAAGAATGCACACCCCTTGACTTTTTCCACATTCCACATTTCGTTTTGCTATAGCCTGAATTTAAAATGGATTACTTTTAGATTTAATTTCATCACTGGCCTACACACAATACCCAATAATGTCAAAGTGGAATTATGTTTTGGAGCTTTTTTGCAAGTTATTTAAAAATGAAATGCTGAAATGTCTTGAGTGAATAAGTATTCAACCCCTTTGTTATGGCAAGCCTAAATAAGTTCAGGAGTAGAATCTTAACAAGTCAGATAATAAGTTGCATGGACTCACTCTGTGTGCAATAACAATGCTTAACGTGATATTTGAATGACTACCTCATCTCTGGGGGCTCCCGAGTGGCGCAGCGGTCTAAGGCACAGCATCTCAGTGCTAGAGGAGTCACTACAGACACCCTGATTCAAATCCAGGCTGTATCTCTACCGGCTGTGATTGGGAGTCCCATAGGGCGGCGTACAATTGGCCCAGCATCGTCCGGGTTTGGCCGTTGTTGTAAATAAGAATTTGCTCTTAACTGACTTAAATAAAGGTTACATTTAAAAAATACCACACACATACAGATAATTATAAGGTCCCTGAGTCAAGCAGTGCATTTCAAACAGAGATTCAACCACCAAGACCAGGGAGGTTTCCTAATGCCTATGGGTTAATGGGTAAAAAAAAGAAGCAGACATTGAATATTCCTTTGAGCACGGTGAAGTTATTAATTACACTTTGGATGGTGTATCAATAGACCCAGTCACTACAAAGATACAGGCATCCCTTCCTAACTCATGAGGCCAATGGTGAATTTAAAACAGTGACAGAGTGTAATGGCTGTGATAGGAGAA